>NW_028185972.1:16408-213164 GCF_003343005.1 Rhea americana | reverse complement strand
TTTTTTTTAAAAACATACTTACTTGAAGAGCACTGCTCTTGAGGAAGGGAGGGGCACTTCCCTTGACTTGAATTTTGGAAGTTTAGTTGCACTGGAAAATTTTGAAATGTGTTGTGTTTGTTTCCTTCTTAAGAATAAAAAAGTTTTGTACTGTTCTCTCGTTCCTTCCCCACGTCAGCAAATGCACAAATGCAAATGTCAATACCCAGAGGAAAGAGCAAGTGCCTGGGATGTGGCAGTGTATGTGAGCAGTTCTGTCAGCAAGCAGCCTATATTCAAAATATACTGCTGTGAAATTTTGCAATTCAGCCAGGAGTTTCGAAGGAATTGGCTGAGGACCTCTCCAAACCACTGAAGTTCAGCAACTCTCAGAGTATTACGGAAGATAGCAGGATACAAAAAAGCTTATGTTCTGCCTGTATTTATGAATTAACAGGGTGCCCTAGGTAGCTTTAAATTGGTTAGTCTTTTATCAGTCCTTGGCAAATCATGAAAAGACTGATAACAATCTATGTAAGCTGCAATCCTTTTTTTCTAAGGAATGTCATTCAACATGGTTTTATAATAAGCAGTTCATTTATTTCTTTGATATCTGTTTTAATTAAATTACAAATCTGTTTGATAAAAGCAACAGTGTTGTCATGGACTCCGCTAAAACATCTGACTTTTGGCAAAGCAACATTCTGATTAGAAAAATAATTACTGCCATGTGAAATCAATATAGCATATATTAAATGCATTAAAATGTATTAATTAAAATATTTCAAAGAACAAGTACTCATGCTGAGTTTGCAGTATGTAAGCTTGTTCTTAGCAAGGGTGGGAGAGGAGAAGGGCAGTAAAGAGGCACACGTCTTTGTCCCCCAGTTGTTGGCTAATTTTTAGCAGCGTTGAACAAAGTAACTGCTGATGATGTTTCAGAGAACCAGAAGTTAATAAATAAACAAAAGCAGAGTAGTTACTCAGAACGATCAGGGTCATGTGAGAAGCTGCGCTCCCATAAGTGACTTGTGAAGCACAGCTACAGGGTACACATGGACATGCAGCATGGTGGGGCAGGCTTGGGGGCAGTAACATGGGATCTCAGAAGACACAGTGACTGTGAGCTGGGATTGACTTTCTGTTAGTGGATAGTGCCAAACATGACAAATACAGCCCTAGCAAATTTCGGTGGGTGAAATAGTGAATGAAAATAGAGCAGTTTTATTACTGAAATTGCCTCAATGAAAGTACTGCTGGAGTACTCCATTCAGTTGTGTTGTCTGTGTACTTTAAGATGTATTTTGACTAGCTGGGATGAGAGAAGAAATCAGAAAAAAACAAGGATCATTTCTGCAGTGGATAAGCTGTCTTGCAGGGAGAGAGGAAAGGGAAGTCCAGTTCACTGCAGAGGAGACTTGAAAGTAGACGTAGAGCTTATGTGGCAAGAAGCTGTCTGGTAGTAAAAGTTTGATAATTTAGGAGATATAACTGGAGGATTGGAGGCTGAAGCTTGGAAACTGAAGTGCGAGTTTCTAGCAGTGAGGACATTAGCTATAGTAGCAGCTTATTAGTCCTTTCAAAAAATCATACATTTTCATAGTAAGGCCTCAAATTTTGGGATTTCCTCAGGACTTCAGCTTTAATTACAAAATCATCAAACTGTTCTGATCCTTATATGAACTTCCTTCCAAGGCGCTGGTGATAAAGCCTGCAGTTCGTATTTCCTGCCCTGCTATTGCCTTGAAATGTTGTGATTGTGATACTGGTTTGTGATATTTCAGATATTTTTTCTTGAAGTTATGGACATAATTTATTCAGGTACCTAATACATGTATAACTAGTGTGTCCCAACAACAGTAGCAATTTGAAGCTGAGTTCTATCCTTCCTTTTTCTTTGTTGATTGTAAACCTAAAGTTTTCTCATTTGTTGCCAATTTAGTGATTCTGTGCAGAAAATTGTAATAACTAATGTGTTCACCGAACTGACTTAACTGGCCTGGTTTTCCTTAGAAGTGCAATTGCCATGGCATTTCTATTTTCAGTATCCTAACATGCACTATAAACTTTATGTGGTTTCCTTGTCTCCTTGTATTCTTTTATGTTTTTTAAACAATATGATAAATTAGATTTACTTTAAAAAGTAGATCTGAGAAAAAAGCTCGCATGTTTACGACAGCTTCTATTTTACTCATTAAGGGTGTAGGTAGGCTCAGTGTGCTGCCACCTTTTGCTATATAAACAGGGTAGGAAGTGAGTCTGTGAAGGACTTGCAGCAGCTGTTGCTAGTGGTTGGATCCATGAGCTTTTCATGAGTGATACTGTGCTTGTAGAATTTACAGTTTGGGAAAAGAGGGTCTCACATGGAAGTATGCAGTGATTCATGGCAAAATGAGAACAGATTTCTCAGGGAAGAATGTAATGCCCTCTTCCACTATTTCACAGCAGCTTTGCAATATTTTTTCTTTTTACCCTCTTTAAAACATTTCTGGCACAAAGCTCATCTGCCAGAGTTTTCAATCTCTGACCCTGTTTTTCTCTCAGATTTACTGCAAGTTTGCAGTGATTAGTATTCCCAGCCTCTGCCTGCTAATACATAACCCGTCTAGGGTTCCAAAAGTTCCATCATTAGCATTTTTTATAAAACTGTGGGACTGTGCAATAAACTTGTCCCTTCTGTGTTATCGCAGATATTTATCCCAATTCCCTTCATAAAAATTCTGAGTCATCTCCAGTTTTGCGCTTTTAAAAAATTCCACTGGAAAGACATGCATGCACAAAACCAAGCAAACAAAAGAAAACCTTCCAAAAAGCAGAGGTGTTTGTTCTACAAATCAATTCTTTTATGTTTATCACACTCTCAAATGATTAATAATGACAATTACATATTTGAGGGGAAAGGACAACTATATAACCTAGGAGTTGTGAACAATTTGTTGCTTTTATAGTTTTTCACCATTGTTACTAGGCTTTGCTAGTTTCTCTGTGATGTAAGAGAAGCAATACACTTTTGCAGACTCTGGCATATGCTGATGGCTCTGTTTTCTTCAGAAATACTGACCCAGCTTCTTAGGCACTTAGGCTATGTCTAAATCAGCGACATAACCAGAGATATTTCTCCTGCCTTCCTTGATTTGCAGTGCTCAGAAATCTGCAGGGAGAAGTTGTACAGATCCTGCTGATTCACTCTGGCAGATGCTAATAGTTAACTGCATCCTGTCTGCAAGGCTGTGGGACGGTCTTAGCAGGATGCAGACAAACTTGACAAAGGTTTGGCCAGGCTGGGACAGATGAGAGATCATTAGTCCTTTCTTTGCTGCTAGTGTAAATACCTGAGGAAGCACATTTAACATGAAAGCATTTTGTGTAGAATGTGTTAAGGGCCAATTGAGAAGGACATGTGTTTGTAAGGGTCTTCATAGCTAAGTTGAAAAAAATGATTTAGGAAAATCTTGATCCCACTGAAGTCAATAGAAACTTTACTATTGTTTTCAGTAAAGCCAGCACTTCAACCTTGCGCTCAGTAGGAGTACCCTGTAGTGTTATGCATCTTACAGTAATGATCAGAGAGGATGTTATCTGCTAATTCAATGACTGGTAATATCAGTACAGTTGGCAGCAACTGCTGTGTTGTTATACAAGATTGGCTATTTAAGAAGCCAAGTCAGAACATCAGATCTCTGCGCTCCTTCCCATTGGACCTCATGGTGGAACTTTTAAATATTTATTATTCTTAATAGGCACAGAAGTCTGTGGATGAACTAAGTGTTGGCTCAGATATCAGATCACTGCATAGCAGCCTCTGCCCACCTTCTCTGCACTGTGCTGCACAGACAGGAATTTTTAACTTCACGTGATGTTTGCAGCTCAACATTCTGTGAATTTTCATGAATTCTGGGGTGTGAATCACTTCACACATATGATCATGAACTCTGATGATGGAGTGGACTTGGACTTGTTTGACTGTGGATCAACATGAAAGAAAAAGATGATATGCCCCTCAGATATCCTTTCTATACACTTTAGTTTAAATCTCAGTGAGTTGTTGCCCAGTGATGATTTCGTCTTCATTGCAGGGGAAGTAAAGATAGTCTTCATATCCATTTTAGCCATGTCTTTTTTCTCCAATTGGCTGATGAAGAAGGTCTGCAGTGGTAGCCATTTGAAAACTGTATGGCTTTTCCCCACCCCCAAAACCTTACAGATTTACTGGATATTTTTATTTACTTCAGCAAATACCTGCTGCTCTTAAGTCTCAGAGCATAAAGACTGAAGGAATACTGCAACAGAGCCTTTATTATATTGCCAGTGATGTGTCTGCATTGCCAGTTACTCCTGAAACAGTGCTGAGGAGTTTATAGGAGAGTTACAAATGCTTCTGGAATCACTGTTTTTGGATTAATACCTCTCTTAAATCTAAGTAGGGAAGGATTTTCATAGACTAAAAAGGGATTAAATTCTCTTGTTGCCTATCAGTATGGTGCAAAGAAAAGACTTAATTTCCAAGGGGTTACTGCTGGTGCTCTAGAAAATGTCTATGAAACTGTTGCAAATATGCGATGTGATGCGAGATAGCCAACAGTGGATTTGGGGATAGCTTTGATCTTTTTTGGTATATCTCTGGGACTGGAGAGTAGGGCTTGCTAGATGATAGTGTTCTTGTTCTTTGAAATAGTCTGAATTTTTAAAATAGTTTAGAATTTATTTTCCTCCCAGCATGGATCAGGAGAGAGCTGCCTGTAACACAGTGGTTAGTACACTTGGGAGAGATATCTGCATTCCACTCCCTGCTCTGAATCAGCTTCCAGTGCTACTGGCTAATATGAACTTTTATGCTCTTTTCTGGCTTACAGAAAATGTTATCTTATTTAGGGAAAAACCACTTCAGGGAGCCCAATATTTCCCTGTTAAAGTTGATTTTTTCATGGAAGAAATTCCAGCCCACTCTTCCTGTAACAAATTTAAGGCTGTGCAAGCTGTTTTTGTAGAGACTGATATGTTCTGTCCTTTGAAACTCTGTTTCCTCAATTCATTTGAATTTATACAGAAGGGCAATCACATTCTGGAGAGAAATTCCGTAACAAAGGCATGTGTGGGATGAGGTGTATAATTTTCACTGATCTTTTTGTCTCTTTTTATTTCACTGTCACTGTTTCTTCTGCTGTAGCAACAGTGCTGAATGTTCATGACACATAGCATGTTGAAGCAATGTTCTGAGCATTAACTTTAGTTCAGTCCATCTGTATTTCCTGTAGAAAATGGATTGTTACCTGTGATTTTGCAACCTACTCCCTAAGTTATGTTTTAGCTATGTCTTACATATATATGACATATTTATCGTAATATTTTGATTCATGTGCAGCCAGCTCTCATCTTTTGTTTTCAGATGCCTCTCATCATATTTCGGGTGGAAAGGGTCCCTTTGGATTGGAATAAGTCACATTTGGCTGAGGCAAAATGGTGTCACACACATCTTTTACAAAAGTGGATTTACAAAATCCACCATTCTCGGACAGTCAGCGTAGTAAGAAGCAGCAGAGCTTGCTTTTTCAATCTATCATTTCTTTTGTTTCCTTACTGAATAGCCTGTCTTCACCTAATAAATTGCAACATATCTACATTTCCATCATGGATAACGGCCCTGATGTGATCTGTGTCAGTAAAACCTGGCAGGGTGAGATATTGCCCCCCCACCAGTTTTGACTCTATCATCAGGTTTGCATTATATCAGGTCATCCAGGAGCCGCTGCAGTAATCTTTCCACTAGTGGCCTCTTATGTTTCATCAAGTGAAACATTGAAATAACAAGGTATGCGTATTTATAGCCTCATTGTTGATTAAGTAAAGTAGCTAGCTTCTGAAGTAGCTATTGGGAAATAGCATCTTAAATCAGAGCTCATTTTCCCCCTTCAGCTAGGATGACAAAGGAAATCAGATACTCCTAGAAGTCTTGTCCACAACTGGATATAACAAGGAACAGAAGGTACAGAATATTACTTAGCTCTTCAGAGCTATATATCTGTCAACTGGTAAGAGCAGCAGCTCCTAAACTTCTGACAGTTCTTCAACAAGATATCTTCAAGTAATATACTTTCTTTCGTTTGCTAGTTTCATACTGTATAGCTATATCTACCCTTTACATGGAGTGACATGTAGCAAAATGACTTTTTCTTTGTAATCTATGGAAATTTAATGCCCTTCCCACCACCCCCACAAAAAGCAGAAAAACCCTCAGAGTCTTTGCTACCAGTAAGGACAGAATGCATTTTAAAAGGAAATTTTACAAGATAGCAGTCATCAGACTGTGTAAGACATCTGTCTCCTTCATTTGGAGGTGTATCTGTGTTGTTCACAAACTGTCATTTGGCCTCATTTTCTCAGTTCTTTAGCCAAAAGTCCAGCTAAGATCAATGGATGCCACAGATGCTAAAGTGTCTTTGCAATTCCTGTGATTGGGCTGTCATCTTACAGCTACAGAGCAGCACAGAAGTTTCTGATGGCCTACAGCCAGGGCTGATACCATGCCTTTTTCTGTATTAGGGTGTATTACAATTGTAAGGAGGATTACCAGTTTGCTGTTTCTTAACATGGCTGGTTGGGGTAACCTACCCAGCATGCCCTTTTCTCTGGGGACCTGGTGCTGTGATGGCTCATAGGTTTCTCTCAGGGGGCTTCCTTGCTCTTTGCGCTACCTCTACTGAAGGAGAAGGCATTTGGCTTTATCTGTTTTTTTATTTCTCTCTGACATTAATATTACATCTCCTGACTCTGTAAAGAAAACTCAGACTTCTCAGAAGCTGATCTTTTTTTGTCTCATGTCTATTTGCACCTTGCTGAGAAAAGTGCCTGATGGAAGGCCGTTTCCCAAAAGGGGCTGCAACAGTGATCTCAGATCGCTGTGCAATCTCATTTCAGGCCTTGGTAGGGCATTAGTTGCCCTTGCTTGTTCTTTTTCCAGTTAGCATTTTCTTTCTCTTTTTGATTATCGTGATTCTTGTGTTAAATCTGAGCCTTAGGCAAGTAGCATTTTGTTTTTCATCCTTGAAGGAATTCTCAGCATTGCTGTTGACTGATTATATACTCCTCTTTAAGGCTCTCTCTTGGTTAGGGTTTAGTTATTTCAGATGGTATTTATCTCTTTGTACATCTCCTGACAAATTTTGAGGGAAAGCGTCTGATTTGACTTACTACTTCGTATTTTCTTTCTGCTTGTGCTCAGAAATAAGAAATGATTCCTTCAATATAAGAAGATGGGAACTCCTCATTTAATTTATTTAGCATGTATTATTTGTTTAATTATTGCATGAGCACTTTGTGACAGCACTGTAGTAGTGCTATGGCCACTAACTACTGCTTTGGGCTCCCTTTTTCATGGCACTATATTCTGTCAGAAAAGGATCATCAGTCCCTTTCTGCCACCCTCCTTTCTGTCTTGCCCTGAAATGTGTAGCAGAGCAAGTCCACTGTAGAGTGCTTGCTTTTGTTCTTAGAGCGCTAATACTAAACAAGCAGTCTCTTGATTTAGCTCTCAAGTTTTAAAGCTATTTATTTAATCACCAAGAAACTTTAATATCTTTGTTAAATATAAATTAAATATAAATTATAAATATAAATTATAAATTAAATATAAATATAAATTAAGTCTGAGGTGTCTCAAACCACTTTTTGAAAGTATTTGTTTTGAGTATGGGTTATCTTGCTCTGCCTGAAAGTTCACTGCAGTTCAAACATTTCAACTCTCTTACTGCTCTAGCACATTAGTGGTATTTTATTTGCGTGCATAGAAGATGTGACACCTCCTAGCATGATATGAATAATTTTCGAGGCCAGGCTGCTCTATTGTTGAGTTTTCTTTTTTTGATCAACAAATACTATTTATTTCAGATTGAAGCTTACCAGCCTGAAGATCCGACAGACTGGGATGAGGGGAGTGTTTGTGAGAAGTGATTAGGTAGTGTAACAAATGCAAATGGAGTTTCTGCCATAAAACATTGCTTAAATTGCTGTAAATCCTCCTTTGATTAACTACTGTGCTACAGGTACAAACTGGTCCATGGACCAGAACAGATTAGATTTTTTGCCTGTTGAAGAAGGCTACTTAATATGTGTTTTTTTTTTTTTTTTTTAAGGAAATAAAATTAGACCATTATCCCTAGTAATAAGCAGAAGATAGTATGGAAAGTGTGGCCATGATTGTTCTGATGTTCAGTCAGTTGTGTAACTATTTCATAGGAAAAGAATTGCCTTGAAGATTGTAGGAAAAACATCTTGTGAATCATAAGGTTGAATATATAGCATGAGAAGAGCAATGAAAGGAGGCAAATCAAGAGGGAGAGGTTTACCTCAACACTGCAAGTTGAAGTACAGGTACATACAAGAAGACTAATGTGAATGCACACATCACCATGAAGTGACAAAATAATAGATCGAGACAGAAAATGGAGCAAAATTCAATGTATTCTCGGGCCACATTTTTATGAATGAACTGAGCACAAGGCCTTAATTTCTTACACTTATGACCTGTCCCCTCTTCCCAAATACTAATATGCTAATGCTCAGATCCTAGTAGGACAAATTCTTTTCTGTATCTCTCAGCAATAAGATTTACTGTCGCTCTTTGTTTTTAGTATATACTTCTAAACTGAGCCGTGTCAACATATATGGGCTTTAACCTTTCTTAGCATCGGCAGAATAGTTCTGTTCAACCAAGATCACATAAATACTGTTTGACGAAGAGCAGAGAAAACACAGAGGAGGGAGACAAAATATCTTTGTGTGAACAGAGAGCATTTTAAATGGGATCCAGGGAAGCTGATGACATAAAAATGCAGGTGATGGCCTCAGTACAGAGAACAAAAGGCCTGCATAGAAGTGATGTTTCTGATATTTGTGGTTTCACTTAAGCCAGTCAGAAGCTGACTCACAGTGTCTAGGGTAAATGCAGAAATACTGAGGAAAAGGCATATGAACAGCCCTAAAAGTGACACTGCCTTGAGAAAAATGTATCTGTTTTTGGAACGACTCCTTTACTTGTCTTTTGGCTAATGATGGAAAAGAGCCCACAGTCTTTTGTTCTCATTTCAATTCATGGATTAAGGAATACCTTTTACTAAGAGGAAAGGTGAAAAAAAATCCTCTTTCCCTTTTCCTTCAGTTTTAAAATTATAAATATATATAGGCTTTCTATTAAAATTCATTAAACATGATATCTCCTTTCCCATTGTTCTTCTCAGCCAAGTTAATAAGATTTTGTGCATATTTCAGAACAATAACACTTTTATCTGGTCAAAACCATGTTTTACATCTTCTGGGAGTTGGTAATGCCTGTATAAATATGCTGGTCACACTGTTCTGACATTGGGAGTTCACTGGTGCCCTAAAGAAGTGAGGTTCATAGCTGACTGTTCAGAAGTCATTAATGCTTCCAGAATTATTTGGTCACTCATACACTTGTATAAGAATACTAATATACTGTAACTTTAATGTTCACAATTTGGATTCAGTCCCAGTTTGGTTTCAGTGGTAAAACTGTACTGTAAATTAGTATAAGAAACTTCTCTCCAAATAAATTTGTTTATGTTGGTAAGAGAGTTGTTTTATCTAACTGTGTCTATCCCAGGTAACTTATACTGCCACAGCATTGGCCATGTGGCACATCTTTTAACAGCCTGGCTCACACAGAAATGTCAATTGCAGTTCTTTAGTATACATAGTAGTCATTACAATTCATTACAAAAAAGTACGAAATAAGGAACTTTCTGGAGCACTACTCGTTCCTATTGAATCTCTCTGTGCAAATGTGTAAAGTCTGCTTCACAATGGCAGGCAGTACTAAACCAAGAAGTGTAAGAAGAGCTTACAGAAGTAATTTCTGTTTCAACTTGCAGCAGTCAGGCTGGAAAGATCCTTTGCTTCTACCTTAACACTCATTAAAGCAAAACATGCCAACTTGTAACTCTGTCACACAGGACTTGTGAAACAGTATGATGGAGCTCATAAACATCTGCTGGAAATACGGACTCTAATGAACATTTCCAGCTGTGAGCATAATGTGTTGTTTTCTCAAGTGCAGTGAATGTTTGTCCTGCTGACCTTGTGTTGTGGTCTGAAAGTAAGAGGCTGTGTTCAAGAGCTGTGGTGCTCCGGTCTTTTCTCCACATGTGCATGTATTGCATTAGCTTAAAAGCAGTTGTAACTTGATTCATGTAGTTAGTAAAACTTGCTTCGGATTACCTATTTAGGTAAGCAAATTTGAGCTATACAATAGGAATAATTGCTGCTAAGGCAAAAACCAGCTTATATGAATGTTGGACATTGCTTAGATAATTGGATCTGAAGAAAGGACATCGACTTGTGTTCCCAACATAGACCTTCTGAATGCTAATGGAAATTTTTCTTACCTTATTCTCCCACTGCCCTGTCTGGTCAGACAATAAGCTCTGGGAACAAGACTGTTACTTAAAATAATAAGTATGTTCAGCGCCCAGTTTGTAGGCTGGCTCTTTAAGTTTTGGGGGCCACAGTCACAAAGGAATTTAAGTTCCTGTTGCCCACTGACGCAATAGGAAGTACCTAAAAGCTTTTTGTGTATCTATGTCCCAGATAATAACGATGAGTATGCATCAGAAAGAACTTACTAGACTGCTTAAAGGACAGATCTGTAAAGAAAAGAAAAGAAGAGACAGCAAAAACTTGAAAGATAAAAGCAATCAATCTGGAATAACAATATGTGATTTTCTAAGATTTATATGTTAAAGATCAATGAGACCATGCAATGACTTGCAAATTAGATGATGCTTACACTGCATTAAAGGATAAAAAACTAGTAGAATTGTTTCATTCGTTTCTTTGCTTCTTTGTTTTATGAGGAAGAGCTCTAAGATCTGTATTATTTGTTGATTAATTTTCTGAGATGAGAAGATGATCTGGGCCATGGAATATTAATGGAGGTTTTCTCCTAGCTGGGGGTTGAAACTTAAGCCCAAATCTTAATTATGTGCCGTCATTAAGATCTTGCTAACAATTGGATTGACTGTGTAGAAAATCTCACACTTCAAGTTTGAGCATGGTACTGAAATAGATGATTCAGAAAAATGGGAGAATATGGAATTTCATTTTTACAGGCTTGTGTCATTGATGCGACTGAACAAGCAAATGCCAAATGCATTTTGATAGAGAAAGATGCTTCATAACCATTAAAGATTGGACTGAATTTACTCTCTGTACAGCAAGTATCTATTGCTCTGAATTGGGAAATAGAGGAGGGGAAATGAAAGGGAGTACATTGCCAAACTACTGCTCTTTCCTCTTGCTAAGTTGAAGAAAAGCATCTCAAATCTATGACAGTATCTATCTCTTATGCCTCACTTCCACTATATTCCCCACTTGCCTTCAGATGGGGCTGAAGAATCATAGAGAAAGGGGCAGCATGACAGAGTGCAAGTGCATAGCCTTCATATCCCCTATTCCTGTAGCCGTATGTGCAATTCAGCCCTGCATATGAAAAACTGCTTCTCCTCTAGAAAGGAAGGAATGGAGTTGTTCCACAAGTCAATGGAAGATGAAGTTTTTCTTGTGAAAAATGATGTCAATCTGAATTCTCCCATGTTAGAGCATCATAGTAAAGATACCTATGAGTATAGACTGGCATGTGAGGCCTTTTGGATATGAAGGCAATCATGTTATTGCTTTTGTTTCTTGGTTTGCTAATGCTCTGAGGGATATGAGGAGACTAGTGAAGTCAGCTGCTGCTAGGCTAAACTTTGTGTGCAATATATTGAAACAGTGTTTAAATTAGAAACATTGGGGCAGATGTACAGTTATTTTGCTGTGAGTCAGGCTTCTGCAAATTGATTTCTAGCCTAGTTTGTTTGAGTCTCTCCAGCTGGAAGTAAGTTCTGTCACTGACCTCACTTTTAGGTTAAAGTGTGGGAACTTAAAATTATGTCCCCATAATGAGAAAGTGTAAATTTAATTTGAAGCAGCCCTGTGGCAAACTAGGTATACAAATCTTGCTGGCTTCCATGAGAACTTACATTTCTGAGTCCTAAAAGCCCCTTCCCAAGCCCTCTCCTCCCATCACTGCAAGGCGATATTAAACTTTTTTGAAGAAAACTGCCTAACCAAGTGTTCAAAACTATGTAAAACCAGGCAAAGAACTAGTTGTTATAATAGTACTGAAAGAAGAAGCAGTTCTCCCATTTCACTTAACGCTGTGAATCAGCAAAGAGGGAATTAAAGGTATTCTGATTGCTATTCGATTTTATATCTCTTGAGATATTTTATTAAATTAATATTTTATTAAATAATATTAAATAGAAAAATGAAGGATCGTTTGCAATTGTTCAGCAGTTCAGACCCAGAAATCGTATTGAATCATCTTTGAAGTCAAAACTAGTTTTGTAGAAGTAGGCTCTAAACAGAAGGTATCAAGTAGCAAGGCAGTTCTCCTTTTTCTCAACTGACCCCTCTGCACTGAAAAAAAAGATTATATTGAAAATATCAGCAGTAGATTTGCCACCATCATCTCTTCAGTATCTGCTTCCAATCCCCATGATTATTCTGTGATTTCTATGTAGTATTTTTCCGAACTATTGGGAAATTGTCTCTGTGCTGTAGTGGTATACTTCAATGCAGTTGTGACTAAATTGCATAGTTTCCTTGCTTAATTACTTGGATACAACACATGATGGCTATAGAGATCTGACTTTGGTAAATAACAGTAGCTTAAGAGAATAGTCTATTTTTCAGAATGTATAATAGAAAATGTCACATTTTCAAATAAAGAGTAAACATTCCTATCTGTGCTGGCAGAACTGACTTCTTTTTTTCCATATAAATCTCACTATTCCTTGGAAAACAGTTTCTTATGCATGTATCTGAAAAGAGCCTTCCTAAATGTTCAGTCAGAATAGTAGGGTCATATCTATGAGACCTATGGTGCCCAAATTATAAATTTGGTTTACTCTTTGGATGTGTGAATTCAAATGTCTTCTTTGCAAACCCTATCAGTCTTGGTTTAATCAGAGATTACATGCATTTTCAGTGTCATCGAAGCTAACATCCACAAATCTGCCAAACAGAAACAAAGCAGCGTTCTGTTCCACAGGAACAACAGTCCGCTCCCTGATGAAATAGGTGTATGTTTTCTGGAATATATTGAGATATCCTGGGGTGTCCCAGGAAAAATTATTTCTAAGCATCTGACCCAGGTTCAAAACCTTCTTCATTCATTTCTTCCCAGTTCTGTTTTTCCTTCATGAATGGTTTTCTCTGAGTCTTTCATCTTTGCTGGAAATCCAATAATGGGATCAGTTCAAATCTCATTCTTACTGGGATTTTTCATCAACAAATGACTTCAGTGGTGAGGAAATATGATTAAACACTAAAAATATTTTGTTTTAATAATATACTGTTATATACAATAAACCCACTTTTCAGTTACTGAATTTTTCAGAAATTTTTAATTCCAAACTAATGTAACTGGCTCCAAAATGTCAGAGGAAGATGAGAACAGATTTGTTACCCACAAATATTTATGTGGACTGTGAAATGCAATTTTACGTCTTCTGATTTGCTTTGGCATTCTGAAATATTTTCTTGCAAACTAATCTCTGAAATGTGATTTCATGTTTTTTTGGTGAAATGATGTGTGCAAAAGTGGCTGAAAGGGATGTTGGAAACAGATACTACAAAAGATATGATGGTGTTGGATCTGAGCAGCAGCACCTATTAGATGAGATGAATGTATGAATGGGAGGGCTTGCTTTTTGTGTGGTGATTGGACCTAATTGTCCAAAAGGCCAAGTCTCAGGCTTGTCTGGTTTGTAGGAGCTCTTCTGCTTCTCTCTCTGTTTTAATGTAGTTTTTTTGAGATATACATATGTCAGAACTGAAAAACCTTATAGCAGATACTTCCTTTTGCTTTCAGGGCCACAGTCAGGGCTTATAGCTCTGGAGGAGCCTCACACAGTTCCTGGCCAAGTATGGTACCTTGGATGTAGTCTGCTTCCAGGAAAAGGGGCATTTGCCACAAAGATTTTTAGGTTATGGAGGTCTGACCTTGAGGACTTCCCTAAGCCTGTCATGATAAGAGGATAAGAAAGGATTTGCATCTACTGCCAGTAGATGTATTACATGAAGGGTCTAAGCATGCTGGCTGCTGCAAATCACCTTTTCTTGTGTGTTAATAACTTGGCCAGAATATTGTGTATGTATACTTTCAGAATAGGTTCTGGGAATGATGAGATGTACTCTGCTGCATGGGATAGCCTAAAATTCCTAGTATCTGCAAAACAAAGAAACATTTTGCTCTATGCAGTCTTCTTAATTGCTTTCTTTGGAGCACTCATGGTCAGCAGATTTATTCCTCTCAGTGTCTTATCATCTTTCACATGTACAAATGATACATATCATACTGGTATCTAAAAGATAAAATGTGTAGATTACTTTAGTATTTGTGGCCTGGCTCTTGATTCATCTGGTCCATGTAGCAGTCAAGGAGGGGAGGACATTGCTAATCAGCTGCAGCACAGGTTTAGGATGTTCTGAATTTTATGTCAGGGGTTCATAGAATGATTAAAGAAATTGGTAGTAGTGAGGAGTGAGCGCAGTAATACTGTATGACAAAGCTGATGATTTTTTTTTATCAAATAGGAATTTCAAAATGGATAACACTGAGGGCCGAGTTGGAAAGGCATTCCATAAAGGCATATTTAATCTTGTAAACCTTCCCAAGGTGGTCATCTGTGATAAAGCCTGCCCAATGTTTACCGCTGTACAACATTTAAGCTTTGGTAGGAGAGTCAGGGAAACATAGGATCCCTGCAGATGCAGGATTTCACGCTATTTAACCAGTATTTAAGCCAGAACTCATGAAAAGGCTATCACAGGTCAAAGGTGGGAGTCCTTTACCCTGAAAGCACTGCGTGCTGGGAAAGACACATATTTTTAAAAAGTTACGACCTGCTATTTAATTTGAATATTTCAGTGTCTGTCACCTTTTGCATGTTGTCAGAGACCGTGTATAGATGACACATTGAGAATTAAAAGGAATAAATGTCTGTAACATGTCCCTTTACCCCCTAGGGAAAAACATCTGTTCAAGTCATTGCAAGAATTTTTGAAAAACTCCGACTGACAGTGACTTCTTGTACAGGCATAGGCGCTCTAAGGCCTTCACTGAGTAGAACAGCTGTACAGTTAGGACACGCTGATCTCCACTTAGAGGAGGAAATATGATTCTGGATAAATGTGCAATATGTGCTGCATGTACCATAAATGGCAGTTCATGCTCCAAAACAAGCTTCATAGGGAAGACAATTTAAGGTGGAAAAAGTGCATAGGAAAAACAGAATTACCTGGAAAATATTTAAAATAAAAATATAATTCTTGCTGCAGTCCTAGATGTTTCTAGACTGGATGGTTATAGAGATGTGGTTCTACAAATGTGAATGAGCTATTAGCTGGAGAATGCAAAATAGAGTGACTTGCCCATACTCACAGCTCAGACTTCCCAACCTCCAAAATCTTTCAAGGCCAAACTCCAATCTGTTAAAGAAAGTTCTTTTCTCATGACTTCAGAGGGAGTGGCATTGGATTCCTGAAAATAGTCAGCAAGTTGGTCTGGAATCCCGCCTCTCTGGATCACTCCACACTGTGAATGTCATATCATTACCAGTTCAGTGCTTTGTTGCCTAGTCTGCCTCTTTATTGCCTAGAATGCAAAGTGTAGCATTCAGTGCTGATTATTCCTCACATTCAAATAGAAGGAACTTTTGCAGTTCTCTTCTTACATCTATATCATTGTACGAAAAACTGCAGTGGTTATAATTGTGTGGAAAACTGACATTGCTGTCTTGAAAGTCTAAGTAAACCCATCCTATTCTTAAGAAGATTGCTAGGTTTGAAATACTTCTCAAAAAAAATCATACTGACACTGAATAGGTGTATATTTTGCAAAACTTTCTTGATGCAAATTCACAACTTTATGTCACATAAACTCAAATCCATTTGAAAAGCTGATGATGCCTATGGAAGAAATTGCCATCTGTAATGATTTTAAGTTCCTTACTTTCCTTTAAAATATTCAAAAGATACTAGAAAGTAAACTGTAGAATTTTATCTTTATTAAGTTCTGTAAGAATATGTAAAAGAGTCATTCAGCGGATTTGCAATGAGTCTCTAGCTCATGATAAAATCTATAATCACATAATTTGAACTTCACCCAGCTTCTAGTATGAGCAATTCCTTTCCTACATTGCAGAAACTGCTGTCAAGGCTGAAGAAGCTGCACTGAAGAACAGTATAATGCTTAGGACTGTGAGAATATGAGTTATGAAGACAGATTAGACAGACTGAGCTACGGGATGTAGTATATTAGACAGCATAGATAAATTGGGGCTAAGAGGGCATCTCACAGTGGGATGTAATATACTGAAGGAATGCTATAGATTGATACCTCTCTGTGTAAGCCAGAAGCTGCTTCAAAACCAAGAGGTCATACACCATGAAGTTGACAAGTAGACTTGGTGACTACTAGACAAGCTGCTAAGATGGAGCATTTCTGTTCAAATAAGGGAGGCTATGTAGCAATCTGTATGCATCAGCAATGAATAGAAATTGTTTCAAGAGGAAATTGGGTCAAACAAAATGAAAAGGGGAGATAAATACAGAATTTCAGATCAAGAAGGGTGAAGAACTGGGATAAAATAACTGGAATATAAACTGAACCTCTCTTTAAGAAAATATGTCTTAAGTTTCTTCCCCAACAATTAGAAGAGATCTCCCTCATGTGCAATGCCTTGTTGCCCTTCCTCAGTTTCTGCTCATGTTTCAGTTGGTGTGGATGTACTTCCTGCTTTAAATCTTAGAGGTTCTTCAAGGTATGTCGAGCAACTCAAAACATTGTGGGTTAGAAAGGTTTGGGGAGTGGTTTTATTTCAGTTTACTCCTAAGATACATACATACATCTTAGACCTAGATTAAACTTCATGCTTCTGTCTGTTTAATAAGGTTAGCTTACATTTCTGCAAGTAGAAAATTTCCCATTTGATGTTTTATAGAATATCAAATTACATTATTTGTAGAAAATGCTACTACTACTATATTGCAATAGCTTTTGTATAACCCACTAATGTTAAAAAAAAATCTGCTGAATCTTAACCTTCTGCTGTACTTGATCTCTATGTGGTTTTGAAAAGTTTGTCTCACCAATAGTATTTATGGTGCAGAACTTAAAACCAACTGCTTCTTGCTAATAAAGTTCAATTTCTTGCCTCAGAGGTGTCCAGCTGAAGGAATGGCTTACTAGCTGTTGAATAAACTGGCAGTACCAGGATAAACATACTTTCAGGGTGATAGCATGGAAGCAACAGATGTTCCTTAGTTCCCTCATTCTGAGATACGTTGCGTATGTTAGTCTTTCCATAGCTTCCCTGGAGGAAGAAGATGGCCCATCTATTCCAGGACTGTTGTCATCCAAAGGTTTAACACGTCTTTGATTGTATGTAACAGCATTTTTATGTCCTGAATATGCAATATGCTACTATATAGATGGCTGTGCTCTGATTGATTAACTTTTATTTTCAGAGAAAGCTTCAAAAGCATCTTTGACAATTTTAGCTTTTTTTTCCTATAATTCAGTCTATTTTCTGAGATGTTTATTTCTTTTAGGATTCAACTATACTTGAAATTTTGATATAAATTAATCCAACCACTCTTATATCCTATATGAAAGCCTTTTCTCTGTCAAAACATTCTTTTAAAAAAACTTAAATGATACTTAAAGACTTCAGTTTTGAATATTCATCGGAGAAAACATTGTTGCTACTCATATTTTGTTGAAGAGGTGACCCTAGTCATTCTAGATTTTTCTTTTAAATTAGTTACTTAAACACTGCCAGATATCTGATTAAGTCACCAATTATTATAAATATTCTATTCTCAGATGGCTTTTTATATTAGTAAACAATTCTCACAAGGTCACTGGTTCCACCTGGAATATAAAACTTTTCTGCTGTTTTTGAAACAATCATAGCAGAAATTTGAAGTATTACTTTTACTTAAGTTAAAAAAAAATCCAGTTAAATATATTGAATAAACTACCCATATGATCGTATGAACAATATCATCTCATTGGAGAATAGTCCTGCAGTCTGTTTACTTATGATAAACTTTGTGGTTGATTCAAAATCATGTCCAGGAAAGGAAAATGTGTTTTCCTCCTTTAAGAAGACAAATCTGAGAATACAGTAGAAACAAAATGGAATTTTTCATACTGAAATTTTAAACCCAAAGTTTTCCACCAGTCTTGTAATTCAGTCTTCTTACGCTATCTTCTCCTGTCGGGCTTGGATACCTACCTTCTTTCTGGAAAGAAAGATTTCATTTTCTTTCTGTTGGCAAAGCCTAGACTGTAAAGCGCAATAGCTGCTCTCTAAAGATACTAGAATTCTGGTTATGTGTTTTACATAGGTGGAAAAAAGTTCAGCCACAAGATGTTGCTTTGTGTTACTTTAAAACTTGCTACTCCAGTAATGGATAGAGCCTCCCAGTTTGTATTCTACTGTTTTTCTAGGGTATGTAAATACAGAACAAATAATAAAGGCTCTGTGTCCAACCTTCTCTTCATAGACATATTCTCTAATATAAATAACATTTCATTTTTTTTCATCTCTTGGTAGCATATTGATACTTGGGTATGCAGATTTAGAAATTCTTACACTTCCATTTTCACTTTCACTTGCCATACCTTCATGTCAGTGGCCATCACATCTGCATGAGTAGACTTTTTCTTCCTGCCAGGTTGAATGAATTAGTCTCTGCTCACATCTGCTCACATTTTTTTTTCCAGTTTTTACTAGTGAACTCTCTTTCTGCTAACATATCAGCGAGGATCAGGGACCAAAAATTAATAGACATGAACACAGGACTTCAAACAAATCATTAATGCATTTGAGCAAATATGGAAAATATAGTTCACAGGTACCTCTTTTGAGTTATCAATCTTTTTAGCAGAAAAGATATGAAACGTACTGATTGGTTTAGGAAAAATAGTGCAAAGACAACTTGCTCTTTCTTTTTGTGCCATTGTGGCAAATGATACTTTTCTACCACAATATAGCATGGATAGCAACTGCATCAACATAGTAACTAGAAAAACATATGCCCATACATATCCACTAACTGTTTCTAAGGCTGATTGATGTTTAGAGTTTTAGATGAGATCTGAATGTTCTAAGAAGGTGTGACTCAAGTATATAAGATATATATGAAGCAGAATCTCAAATTGTCATTTGCCAAATTTACATTAGTATGTATTACATATGTTACATTTAGTATAAAAATCAGGGACCAAAATTTTCAAACCTGGTTGCCTAACAACATATCCTGCTTTTCAAAACTGTCTAATTTCAACCCAACTCACTGTTCCCAGTGACTGCGAGGCACTGGGATTTCTCTTCGATGTTTCCTTTTCACCATGATGTTGAATATATTTTATATTAGGTGGGAGATAGAGAGGACTAGTATGCAGAGCTAACATCGCCTCCATAGTGCAGACACTGAACTTCAGAGCAGGAGGCAGCTGTGATGTTGAAGGGCAGGGCTGAGCTCCAACAAGGATGCTGTTGTGCCATGAGGGCCAGAGCCCTGCCCAGGCAGTGTCAGTACGGGAGAGGGCGAGGAGGATCTGTGTGAGAGGTACGGTTCAGATAACCTCCTTTGCCCTATTTGGAAGATGAAGGCACCTTCTGTTGCAAAACACTGGTCTTCCCCATACCAGATACTTGCTTGCACTCAGGCAAACCCTACTACCGGTCAGAGTCAGTAAAGACAGAAAAGTTACTCTAGACTTCCCCATTAGCTTAGAGTGGGCAAATCTTGTGAATAGCTTGACTAGCATTTGGAGGTGTTTACTGACCAAGAAGACAGCTTGTGATGATGGAGACCAAGTTAGGGCCGCACTGTTTAGGTGTGTGAAGTCTGTGGGATGAAATCAGGCCTGTGTGTGAAAACTGGAAATGTTTTCCCAAAGCAGGATAGCAAGGCAGAATGTATCGGAGCAGTGATGAGAGCGGTGACTGACTGTTGCTCGACACTTTGAAGGATAGGTCCTTTGTACAGCAGCCTGCACATGGGACATGATATTTCTCCTTCCATGAATTATGCAGTTATATGCATATTGAAGCTCTGGTTTCTTCTTCTACAATTCAGACTTAATTTTTTCCAATCCAGAGGCTGAATTCCCTTTCGAGTCAGAATAATTTGTTTAAAAGTAAAACAAGGCCCCATTTGTTGTGAATAAGAGCATGATTTTGATTGTTCCTGTTGGTAAAACGCTGTAGTAAAACAACCCAGCAAAGCATCTACATTACCTAATGCTTTTTCCTTTGCATAGTCTAAACAGCCCCTGACTGGAAGGCAGAATTCAATATCCTGGTTTATAAATTGCTATAATGCAGCTAAAATATACTTCTTGCAGATTTAAAGTGAGTGAAAAGCAGAGATAAATTGGAATTCAAAATCATTCTTTTTGACAATACAAACTAGGCAGGAACCTCCTGCTAAGATGAATATAATTGTATTTTGATTTTGTAGGTTCCTAAGCCTGTAATTCATTGAAAAATTAAACAACAGGTTTCAGTTGAAAGGCTGTTTTTATTGTCTACAGGTGTATTTTGCTGATGAAGGCAATTGTTGATAGGTCAAAGGTATTTTTTGGTGGCTAGATGTTGAAGGAGAGCACCAAATTGTATATGTTATCACATTTGATAATGAGCAGCTGTAAGCACAAACTAACATAAATTAAATGTGTATCACATTTTTCTGCACCCTGGGGAAGTGCAGAACAAAGTCATGCAGTGATTACACTTTCACCAGCATGCCATTAACAACTCCAGATGGCAGCACTTTAACTGCAAACATTTCCAGGTGTAATGAGAAGGCTAAAAATAACTAAACAGCAAGGCATGACCTAGTGACAGTCTAATTTGCAAAAGGAATGAAAAGGCAACAGGACTGCTTAGCTGAAGGCATTTGAGAGAAATGGTTACAGCCATGAACAAATTCGTGTAAATATAATCTTTTCTTAAGGAAGGACAGCACAATCTGTCTTTTCTTTCCACATAATGCATAATGAAGATGAAAATTGTATGTTCATTCATTTATTAGCTTATATCTATAACCTCATAGCAGAACACTAAGACAGTTCATTTCAAAAAAAGTAAACCTTCTTCATTTAAGACTTACTGTCAGCCTGAGAGGAAAGAACAAGGAATTTGTGTGTGCCTTTCAGCAGACTTGTTCTCTGGTTACTTGTTTGGTTTACTTTCAGGCAAAAATCTGTCTTTTCAATACATGCAGTAATAAGCAAGGATATTTTCCTTTTTTTGCGTATTGCCAACAGAGTGCCTTTGGACTTTGTGAGTTATCATTCATTTAATACTGAATTTTACAAGATAATTTTATTTACCCTGTCTCTAAAGTGCTAACATTTCTTATATCTATATTCCTGAGGTTGGTGGACTACTACTGATTTCCAAATAAAAGTAGTGTTTATTATTAAATATATTTTGCGTGATGTGGTGAGGGTATAAGGTGCTAACAAAGCAGAAGTGAATGATAGATGTGACGCTCTTTAAGTGAGAAACTTATCACTCATATAAAGCTCAGGTAAATCAATCAGAAGCAACTACTTCCCAGTTGTCTTTTCATCAGTGGATGTGGCTCTGTGGTAAAGAGCTCCTTCTGAGGAAGAGGCAGTATCTTAAAAACCATCTTATTTTCTATTGTAGTCTACAAGTTTCTGATCTGTTTTAGTATTAGCATAAATCCCTAAAGACTTAGGTGGGCAGATCTGGTTTTACTGTGGCTGGTAAAACCTGGGTGACTTTAAATCATCGGTGACTTTATTAGTGTATTTCGGGTCAGAACACTTCACTGCGAATGAGGATCAGAGCTGCACATTACAATGGATTCTAGTCTTGAATATCTCCAGGAAAAAACAGTCCTAAGTTATAGTTATTTCTGCAGGAATACTGAGGGTGAATCAAACCAGTCTCGTTAAACCACAGAATCACACAGAATCACAGAATGGTTGAAGTTGGAAAGGACCTCTGGAGATCATCTAGTCCAACACCCCTGCTCAGGCAGATCACCTAGAGCTTGTTAGACAGGATCACATCCAGGTGGGTTTTGAATATCTCCAGAGAAGGAGACTCCACAACCTCTCTAAGCAACCTGTTCCAGTGATCTGTCTCTCACACTGTAAAGAAGTTCTTACTTATATTCGTGCAGAACTTCCTGTGTTTCAGTTTGTGCCTGTTGCGTCTTGTCCTGTTGTTTGGCACCACTGGAAAGAGTTCAACCCCATCCCCTTGACACTCTCCCTTAAGATATTTTAGACATTGATAAGATCCCCCTCAGTCTTCTATTCTCCAGGCTAAACAGGCCCAGCTCTTGCAGGCTTTCCTCATAAGAGAGCTGCTCCAGTCCTCTAATCATCTTAGTAGCCTTATGCTGGGCTCTCTTTAGAAATGGAGAGCCCAGAACTGGACACAGTCCTCCAGATGTGGCCTCACAAGGGCTGAGTAGAGGGGCAGGATCACCTCCCTCGACCTGCTGGCAGCATTCTTCCTAATGCACCCCAGGATGCCATTGGCCTTCTTGGTTACAAGGGCACCTTGCTAGTACATGGTCAACTTGTCCACCAGCACTCCCAGGTCCTTCTCTGCAGAGCTGCTTTCCAATAGATCAACCTCCAACCTGTACTGGTATATAGGGTTATTCCTCCCTTGGTGCAGGACCCTTCATTTGCCTTTCTTGAACTTCATGAGCTTTCTCTCCATTCAACTTTCCAGCCTGTCAAGGTCTCTCTAAGTAGCAGCACAGACTTCTAGTGTATCAGCCACTCCTCTCAGTTTTATATCTCAGCAAACATGCTGAGGAGACAGTCTGTCCCTTCATCCAGGTCATTGAAGAATAAATTGAATGAGACTGGCCCCCACTACTGACCGCTGGGGAACACCATTAGCTACAGGCCTCCAACTAGACTCTGTACCTCTGATCTCAACCCTCTGAGCTCTGCTTTCAGCCAGTTCAGCCTGAAACTACAACCAGTTCCTGAACTGCATGATATAAATTGCCTCCAATATGCTGTGTATGCTGTGTGCTACAGCTCCCGCTCCTGTGAATTTTGCTTCCATCATATACTGCATCATATACATCTCACTGCTGTTGCTCTCATCCCTTTTTTTAGTATGTGGCCCACAGAAGGAGCTTCTTCCTTCTTCTATCCCTTAGGACCAGATCTAGAAGTCATCATTCCCTTCCCATCCTGGGTCCCATCCTGTTCAACTTCTTCATCAGTGACCTGGATGAGGGGACAGAGTGCCTCCTCAGCAAGTTTGCTGATGATACCAAGCTGGGAGGAGTGGCTGACACACCTGAGGGCTGTGCTGCCCTTCAGAGAGACCTGGACAGGCTGGAGAGCTGGGTGGAGAGGAACCTCCTGAGGTTCAACAAGGACAAGTGCAGAGTCCTGCTCCTAGGGAAAAATAACCCTAGGCACCAGTACAAGCTGGGGGCTGACCTTGTGGAGAGCAGCTCTGCAGAGAAAGACCTGGGAGTGCTGGTGGATGACAGGTTGACCATGAGCCAGCAATGTGCCCTTGTGGCCAAGAAGGCCGATGGTATCCTGGGATGCATTGGGAAGAGTGTTGCCAGCAGGTGCAGGGAGGTGATCCTGCCCCTCTACTCAGCCCTTGTGAGGCCACATCTGGAGTACTGTGTCCAGTTGCGGGCTCCCCAGTACAAGAGAGACGTGGAGCTACTGGAGAGAGTCCAGCGTAGGGCTACAAAGATGATCAGAGGGCTGGAGCATCTGCCCTATGAGGAACGGCTGCGAGAGCTGGGCCTCTTCAGCCTGGGGAAGAGAAGACTGAGGGTGGATCTTATCCATGTGTATAAGTACCTGAAGGGAGGGTGTCAAGGGGATGGGGACAAACTCTTTTCAGTTGCCCCATGTGACAGGACAAGAGGCAATGGTCAGAAATTGAACCACAGGAAGTTCCACCTGAACGTGAGGGGGAATTTCTTCCCTGTGAGAGTGACGGAGCCCTGGTACAGGTTACCCAGAGAGGTTGTGGAGTCTCATCTTCAAGGCCTGCCTGGACGCAACCCTGTCAAACATGGTCTAGGTGACCCTGCTGAGCGGGGAGGTTGGATTAGATGATCTCTAGAGGTCCCTTCCAACCTTACTGATTCTATGATTCCCCAAGCAGAAGGGCTCAGTTCCTGCCTTGCCTGTGCACTCCTGTGATCCTTCAATTAGGTGACAGCAAGGACAGCATACTCCTGATTAAACTGTCAGTATCCCTTGTAGACAGCATCACTGTGTTAGCTAAGAAAAGGAAGAGAAATTTAGGCCTATCAGTAACTCAAAGTGTGTTAGATTAACATTTTGAGACAATGGGGGAGAGAGTTTGTAAATCATTCAAAATAGGAGTTAGCTGTTCATCTTCCTTGTGCATCTCTAAATTTCCAGCTTTCAAAACAGGCAGGCAGAAGAGATGTCATTCACAATATCACGCTTCAAAAATACAAAAGACTTTCTAAAGATATAATTTTATGGCCTGAATATTTGCATGAAAGAAGATTGACTTCTGCTGATGAAAATGTTTTGGCGGAAAAATCCTGTCTTGCAAGGTCTAAGCTCTCCTGTCTGGAGTAAGAGGATGACATGAACTCTGATTCATTTCTGTGTGAGCTAAGAACTCAGGAAACTCTTGCTGAATTAAGCCCTATTTGTTTCAGGCTGAAGAGAGAAATCAGGCAACCACCAACACTTTTGCTGCTTATTCGAATTAGCCTTAATATATACCTATTATATAGGTATGTATATAGGTATATATACCTATATACTTTCTGAAATTTGCTCATGGCTCATTTTCGCAATGCAGGAATGAAAGTTACTAAGAAACTTCTTTATATTAATCTTACTTCAAGTTTGATGTGTGTGTATAGCTAATATACAAGCTAATTATAAGATACAATAGTTCAAGAACATTATTGTGATAGCGAAATATTTATACATATTCTTATCATTTTATTAATGAGTTTCTTATTAAAATATGTTCTGCCTTTTGGGATTTAATAATTTTCTAAACATTGAAAAGCAAAATCAAAAATGATAACTTTAAAAGTTTTTTCTGTGAGTTAGTGTCCCAGTACCAGCAACTTTATTTCTCATAAAGAACTTGTGTCTTCACTGGATGTTGAATGTCTTCTTCTCTGCAGTGGCATTTCTATTCAGAGTCCTAGCTATGTCTGCCTTTCTTTTCACAGCCTCAAGCCTAAATATAGGAAGATGTTTATCATTTTCCATTTAGAAATTAGTATTCCACTGCCTCTGCAGTGCATATAAAATGCTTGTTATGCTGGAGTTTCACTAAAGTAGAAAAGATTGTACCAAGGGAAAAATTTCTCTCAGTCAGATTTGAAGTGCATGCCTCAGGGATGGGGGCATCATCTTCCTTTATTACACACAGTGACTCTTATATCAACACCAATTACAAGGTAAGGTTCAAAGCTTGCCTGTGAGTTTGTTCAGATTCAAATCTGTTAAGAACAACCTTTCTTTCCTCTCAACAGACTCACTTCAGACACTAGGACTCCCTCTCATTTTAATATCTATGAAAAAATGGAAACTCTCTGTTTTGGCCAAGGTCTTTGAAAAGACACAAGTACTGGTTTGTTCTGAATACTCTTTTGGGGTATTCCTCTGTCATCTTTTGTGTATTTTCTATTAGGCTGTAAACTCTTTGGAGTCTGTCATGCAGATTTTCAGATGGAGATTTTTGGGTCTTACTCAACATGCATAAGAATCAGGGAAAAGTTCTGACATGACATAACCTATCTACCTCTAGGAAAAAAGGGAATGGATTACAAATTCAGTCTGAATATTTGTGTGAAAACTAATATTGCTGGAGCTATCTTAACCTCATACCTCTTTAGGGCTTTTTCAGTTCAGGTCACTTTAATTTGCAAATGATAGTCTAAAGCATGTTACAGCAAAGAGAAGTAAGGCAGAATGTCAACTCAGGTTTGTGCTGTGTAGCTGTACCATGGAAGTCTTGCATTTCTGCTGAAGACAAGTTTTTGTTTCTGTTGCGGCACAAGCAGTTTCAATCAGCAGATCTGTTTCTAGTGCTGAGGCCTTGGTTTAACTCAGTTGCCTCTCTGTGCCACTTTGCCCTATGTTCATCTTTATAGAAATCCCTGATTACCCTGTGGGTATAGACAATCCCACATTAATTAATGGCTGCCTAATTTTGTGCAGGTGATTGCATGTTACTGTGAAACTGTCTGTGAACCTTCCTGTTATAAATATCAGTAGTACAGAAGTCAGTAGAAGGCTAACATGTGGTGCACTGTTGGAGTGTGGAGTGTAATCTGGCAAAAGTATTAAAAAAGTTGGGAGCTTATCTGTAGAATGCTTTTTCCATTTATTTGTTTTTGCAAAATTCAACCAGATCATTAGAAATCAAAAAAGATTCTTAAAAAGGTCACTTGCTATGTTAGACTTCTAGGCTTTGTTTCTAACTTGGTACCTTTAACATCAAATGATTGTAACAAAACACAACAAACTAACTGAAAAAGTGCTATCCACCTCCGCTTCTTCTGATTGTTGTACTAGTATTGATCTGCTTTATTTTACAGCCCCTGAGTTCACAATCACAAGGTAACACACCTATCTGATAAAATGTGGCCACAGCTTTACAGTTTCATTTATTTTCTGGAAAAAGTGGAATGCTCAGAAAATCTGTCAGATATAAAGAAAATGGAATACTCTGAAATTCCATCAGGGATAAAAGGAAAACATGTTAGTTACTAGAAAGTTGAGAGGGAAAGTGAACTGGATGGAGTCCAGCTCAGTTCAGAAGTTCATGATACTCTTGGACACTTAAAACCTGAATACAGATTTTACTAGGAGGAATGGGAGAATGCTTTCCCCCTTGAGCTGCTTGTAAATTGCCTTACTGTATGTGAGGAGGATTTGTATCTCTTGTGGACACTGCATCCCTTGCTTGACCCCGTTATTGTATTAGATTTCATGCTTAAGAACATTAATTGAGAGGATACAAGGAGAACCGATACGTCCAAGACCCAGTAGGAGCCTTAGTGAAAAATTAATGCAAAATCAGCATTAATATTCATTAAGACGTTAGTGTTTCCTCTCTTTGCTTGTCCATTTTCTGCTTACTTCCTCTATGAAAGTCCAAACACAGTAGTTTCTTCAGAGTCCGTCCCATTGAATGTTTTTCTGACTTGTGGAGCCAATCTATTCTACATTTGGACTTCTTAATAACAGACCTCAGACAAAGGAATGGTTATAGTGATAGTCAACCTGAATATATTGTGAAAATCTCAGAGGCTCCAAATATTACACGATCACAAACTGAGGAAAATATATTAGTAAGTATACACTACAAACAGTATGGAGGTACAAATTCAATTCAATAAATAGCAAAACTGTTCATTGAAAACACATTTTAGCTGTAGTGTACTGCAAAAACATTCTGAGGCAAGATGCAGCTGTCCTTTATTTAGGATAAGAATAGCATTTTTTTAATGTCCATGGAGTATTTGACATTCAATTTCTTTCTTCATGACATGAATTTATGACTGAACTTTTTGGTTTAATTTTTCTCCCTACTACAGTGAGTATATAGATGTATCAGTGAATGGATTAATTCAAAATATTAAACCACTTCAAGATTCTTTAAAATACTCTTTCAACTCTTTTTCTGATGTGTTTTTTTTCCTTACTTGCTAAGATGCAGTACAGCTTATGAAATTGTCTGGTTCAACGTGGCATAGCAAATCATTTTCATCTCTCATTATGGTTAGGCAGTTTAAGAATTCTCATTTCACTCTCCCTCTTACCTCATTATTAATTCATTTTACATGGGACATAGAAAGACAATGGAAAGATAATACTAAACTGGAATTCAGAAAGAATGGGTTGCTAAGTTTACGCTGCTACTGAACAACAAGTAATCTCAATAGGTTTCACATAAAAAGGTAAAATAAATAGAGAAAATTGATTTTTACTTTTGTTGTACACAGAATAAAATAGAGTCATTTCTCTGAAAAAGTGGGCTTTCATATTTTCAGTAAAATTTCTTCTTCATATAAGCAAGAATAATGCTATTATGTCTTTGTAGTGTAAAACAAAATCTTTTAGGGTAAAAGCTCTCAGATTTAGAGCAACCTATTGTATATATATTTGGAGTTCAATCTAAGAGACAGCTTTTACAGCCGCTGATGAAGAGGAGAATAACTTTACCTTGTTGCAGGAAGAATTTAGGCTAGAGGAATGCAATTGTTCAACATGAGTTTTCATAGGATATTTTCACAGTTTAAGTTTCCTTTTATTCTTCAAATAACTAGAAATGATCTCAAGTCAACTTTCTATCTCAGAGAGCATTTTCTCTACAGAATTAATTTTGGTGACCAAAACTTGAGTTGGCCTTGTTTAGGGAAGAGTAGCACCTTGTGGATTATCATCTTGAATATATCCTCAAGTTTTGCTCCATCCCCTAGCCAAGTGCACTCAGTTAAATGCAAGGCAGTATTACATTTGAGATAGGATGGTTTTGGCTAGAATTGAGTAAGGACAGGAGGAGAATGTCAGGCAATATTCTCCTTGTTCTACTAAAATAATGCTTTTTTCCCCCTGTGAAAATAAACAGTGCTAATGGATTACTTCTAGGGATGCATCTCCATTAACATTTTCTTTTGGTTCAGGAATAAGCTTCTGAAGCCTGTGACCCAGTTGTCTCCACTGACTGCACCTTGATTCACATCATAGTGCTATCTCACAGCACACAGACTGAGTTCCTTTCAGATAGAATTCACTTGAAAGTGGGCTCCAGGAGTGCACTTAATATGTGCCAGCCACAGATGGGCTTTCAGTCCCTGGGACCAGACTAAAGCTAGTGTGTAAAAAAAAAAATCCATATAAAAATATATAACACAGACATCAGGTCTTCAGCAGTAATTGTTTCTCTCTGCAGATCCACTCCTGTTGTATCAAATACTTACTAATTCAGACATATTGAAAATCTCTAGGAGAACTTCAATCTGTGGCAATTGCTACACTTTCCTGTATCACCAGGCAACTGAGTTAAAAGTAAACTTTGCAATACTGTAAGATGAGAGGGGGCCAGAAATCAGTCTGTATCAAGCAGCTCCTACGAGGGGAAAGGTAGAACCTTGGTTGGAGAGCGAAGAGAGAAAGTCTCGACAGTTTGCTGTTGTGCTTCCAGAGAAAGAGTGTTCCAGGAGAGTTTATGGCTGCTGCTCTTAGGAGGGTTTCTTCTCCCTTCCTGCCTACTTTTCCCCAGCAATAGCTGCTTTCCTACACATATCTTTTTCTCATTCAGCAGCAAGCCTACAAGGCCATGTGTTCTGCTGACTGCAGCTATCTACTGCCTTAGATACATTAGACACTAAAAACTTTTCTTGTGCCTAGAGTTGGCCCTACCCTCAGCACAGTAGTTTCATAGGAAGTCTGTGGAAAAACTAAAACATTCAATCAGCCCTACACAGTGCTAGCTTTGTTCAGTCCAATTGTTCCACCATCAAACCTTTCTAAGATACTGTTTCACTTAGGTTAGTATCAAATCAGGAAACTCTTTAAGTGTAGAAAAGACCAAATTATGGTTTATTATCTAATCCTTGGCCTGAAGCTACAAATTAAATTTTGTATTCTGTCTGAGTGCTGAGGGCCCTGGCAGTCCTTGTGGTCCCTGACCACCTGAGGGCCCACCCTTCCAGCCCCAAGCCCCCATTTCAGCCCAGCAGAGGGCGGTCAGTCCCTGTCCCACCACACTGCAGTAGTGCCAGGGTCCAGTCCCAGCATGGTCCTGCCTGTGCCCAGCCATGGGCCCTCCAGGCTATAACCCCAACCTGCGGGGGGACCACCTGACCTGGCCTTGGCCTGGCCCTATCCCTGCAGTGAGGGCCATTGCCTGGGACTACCCCTGGCTGCCCCCAGTGCCCTGCTCCCTTGCGGGGTGGTGGGATGAGCCCTAGTGATGAGGCCCTGCTGTCAGCAGAAGCCCTCACCCACATGTGTGTTCTGCACAAAGGGAGCCTCTGGCCAGTGTGTTGTGCTGAAGCAATTAATAGAGATCTCAATCAAGTGTCGAGGTGCAATCAGATATTTACCATGTTCTTTAAAGAAACAAAGCTAAACAAAGCTTGTGACCAACTGTCTTAGAGAGAAGAAAGATAAATTCTTCAAGTAGAATGAATTCAGAGGTTGCCCAAGTGCTTGCAGCCTCTGAAGTTGTCTAGTGAGTAAGTAATTTGGAAAACAAAGGGCACCGGGGATGCCAGCTGGAGGGGTCTCCTGAACTGTCTCCAGATATGGAGCTATATATTCCATATGGACAAATGAAGTTTTTCAATAGCAATTCTCGAAATACTTAAGATGAGTTTACTTTAGATAATGAAAAGCATATATGGATGTGTATCATTAAAAAAATGCAACATAGAATCTGTCAGCTAGGCAATAAGATGTGTCTGGAAATCGCCGCCTCCTTACTTTTGAAGGGGAGGTCTTCATTCATATTAGCACCACTACCCTGCTCTCAGCTAAATGAAGTAGTCTTGAGAGACAGCATTAACTCACTTGTAGAAAAGGTGCTCCGTTATGATTTGGGCTATGCCACAAAACTTTCCTTGGAAAACCAAACTGCCCAGTGAACTAAGCCCAAGGAGTGGGAAGGATATGCACAGCCATGTTAATACCATGCAGTGGGACTTGTGCCAGCAGAACAGTAGCCATGCGGCATTCACATTAATGTGGGATCTCCACCACCAAGGGTCAGTTTTCTGTCCTGAGAGGACATGCTGTGCTGCAAGAGCCACATTGGCTTAGGAAAGCTCATCTTGCTGGTGGTGGACAGTCCTTCTGTGAGGTGTCTTTTGAGATCTTCCTGCTTTCCTGAGTCTTGGGCAGAAGAAGTCCCTTCTCTGGGCTGTCCAGTCCAAGAGAGATACAAATCACTAGCTTCTTTAGAAGTTGTTTTTTTGTTTGTTTGTTTTTCTGGCAGAGATCGAGCCAACAGATCAACCAAATGATGGCATGATTTGCCCTTTGTGGACCTCATGAGCTTTTCTCTGACAGATCAGAACAGGCCCCATCAGAACATGCAAGTCCTGGCTGTAGTGTCTTCTTTCTGATAATCAGATCTCCCAAGGAACTAAGCCCAAATCCCTGTCCCTACCACTAGGAGAAAGTTCCCTACTGCTCTGAAGGCTTCTGGGAAGAGATGTTGAGATGAGGCTTTAGGATTATGCAGCTTTTCCAAGCTGACACGCATCCAGGAAGCTTTATGATGCTCCTGACCAGCAAAGCTCTTGCTGCTGGACCTGAAAAGTATCTCCCTCCAGAGTTTGCTGTAGTAGTCAGGCCTGCGTGGAGCACTCTTTGCCCACCCCAATGACAATGAGGGTTTGTTCTCAAGGGAAGACAATTTTATTAGAACTAAGGATTCACTTGAAGAAATGTTTGCCACCTGCCACTACCTCCTGGGCAGGGCTTGGGGCCATGTGCCCTCCAGACGAGCCATGCTTGTGCCTCCTCCTCATCTCCTTTTGCTGTGGCCCTTGCTATAGCTTTGGGACACACCGGCCTCTGTCACCAGACTATTGGGAGGCCTTTGAGAGTCTCCTGGGCTTCTTTGGGACCTGCCAGTACCCTGCCGTTTTGACCTACCCTGGTTTCTTGTGCTCTTGGGGCAGCTCCTGGTTCCTTGTGCTGCCTGTGTCCTTGAGAACTTTGCTTGCACATTTTCTACTAGCGCTGGAGGCATGACTGCCACTTGCTAGTTTGAGCATTGTTTTCCTGGGGCCTGGGCATCCTCCTCTTTTGAGAGAGAGGAGGACTCACAGGTGAGCAGTGCTAGCTCCTGCAGGGAGCAGAGGGGCTTATGCCTCTGTGGGAAGTGGAGGGGCTGCAGATGCCATTCTGTGCAGAGCCACCAGCCGCTGCCTCCGTCTCCTCCTTCTGGGTTTCTGTCCTCTCTAAAGGGGCCACTGTGTGCAGTGGCCTCTGTGTACCTCTTCCCTTGTGGATGACTTCCTCCTTAGAGCCTCCCCACAGCTGCTAGGGAGAGTGGGAGCCTCATGGGCAAGGGCAGATGGGGAGCAGGACAGCACTGTGTGCCCAGGACCCAGTGGGAGATGGATCCTGTGCAAGTAATGAGGGCTGGTGTGTGATGGCCAGGCAGCCTGGTGGGAGGAGTCCGAGTGGTACTCCTGCATCCCTGCAGGATCATGAGGGGGGCATGCAGTCCCCTATGAGCCAAGGCATTCCCACTACTGATGCGCTGGGCCTTGATGAGGAAGTTTTGGACAAATTGCTCAGTGCGATGAGCAGGGACAGCCTCAATGGTCAGTAAAGGCTGGGCTGTCCATCCTGTATCTGTGCACGTTGGTGACAATGATGAACTCCAAGGCAGCTGCCAGTGCCTGGCGGACTCCAAAGGGGCCACCCACACAGCTTGCACTTCAGTCAGGCAGTAGTCTCTGCTGTGAGAGTGGGTTGCAGTGGAAAAAATTCCGCTGAGAGTTCAGGAAGGCAACTACTGTCAGGAAGCCCTGGCACCCACTCCATAGTGTGGTGCTGAGGGTGGTGGGAGTTAGGCTTCTCCTCCAATTCCAGCACTTGCCCCTGAGGAGCTCCCCGTGGGACACATCATCTTCAAGGAAGCTGGGCTCCTGCTGAGGCCTCACCATGCTGCCTCCATCTACTGTGGCAGAGCTGAGCCTGACAGTCCCAGCTGCATAGTGCCATTCTCAGGAGGGGATGGCACCTGTGGAGGAGAGAGATTTTACCACAGAGGGGCTGTGCAGAGGAGTGTCCAGTGTAAGGTGAGATAGGTTGTCAGTGCATGGCTATGGGCTGGTGCCTGTAGGAGGCCGGAGGCAGTGCGCCCAGAAGTTGTTGTCTGCTATCACTGAGTGCAGGATGGACTGGATGGGCCATTTGCAGAGGTGCCACGCGACTTTGGTTTTAGACCAGCGCTGCACACAGCCAAAGCAGAACTGGTGACTGGTGCAGGTAGGGGTTCCTGTAGGCCGTGTTGTCCAAGGTGTCCAGGCAGATGGGACGTGTCGGGGCTGGAGATGCAGCTGTGGGCATGGTGGGTGCTGTGTGCTGGTGAAAGCTGCATGGGAGAAGCTGCTTGCCCTTAGAGGCAGCCCAGATTCTGAAACCCTGGGAACAAGAGACACTAAGGTCAGTCTTGTTCCTCGGGGTTTAGAAGGTTGGGGAGCAAGGAGCTGTGGAGGCAGATTGATCCATAAACCCACCCTTATTCATTTTCCATGGATTTTGGTTTTAGCTTGACAATTCCCCTTTTAACTACTGTACTTACCAAGCATCTCAGAGTCCATTTGCCATTATGTTGCCTGAAGAAATCAAAACCAAGAGCCATCACCCTGCAGCACATCTCCAAGGCAGCTGGCCTTTCTGGGGCAGTCAGTAGTACTTCCAGACTTTTTAGTATCTCTGTAGTTTTCTGCTTTGTAGTTGTGGTATTGTGGCCATAGGAAAAAGCCATAATGTGGAGTTTCTTTTCTTTGTGGGTTTCCTTGGAGATCTGTGGCATGGTGTCTGCTGAGCACTGCATCTCGCTAGTGGGATGTTTCTAGGGATGTGGTGATTTTATCACAGTGTCTTCAGGGAATGACAGCACAATGGGACAGCGCTTAAGAGGTATCCTACTGGATTGAAATGAAGTAGCTAAGCTATCAAAAGCAATCAGTCACATTAGTATATGAAATTAACCAGAGAGGGGCCCTTTGCTAATATTACAATACTAATTTCAGTTCCAAAGGTAGCCTAGATACATCTGCATGCGTGGCACTGCAGGGTGTAATGTGCATATGATCGTGGAAACTTCTGGCACGAGTATCCTATGGATGGTGGCACCTGCAACCCTGGGATGTGATAAACAAAAGCGAATCTTGAAGGATGCGTAGTACCTGGAAAGTACCATGAGGAAGTATATCTTCATCACTTGCATTACAGTGGTGGTGTGTTCATGGAGATCAGAGAGGTTTACAGTACAATTTACAGTTCTTTACTGTGTGACCTGAGACAGTGAGAACTTTAGAGATGACCGTTTTCTAAGTGTAAGAGGAGAGGTGTTGACCAAGTTGTATGTTTAGTGAGAGGCAAGTACTGTCTATTTTACATCAGTTAGGAAGACAGATAAACTAACTTAATTTTATCCAAGATGGAAAATCTTGTGTAGGGAATGCTATAGCCTGTTGTTTATTTCTCAATGGATAATATACCATGGAAAAACACATCAGCAATCAGTGGCTTAAATAATTCAAGATGCTTGTAAAACTTGTAGGAAACGTCTTCTTTGAAAAAAAGATCTGGTCATGTTACCTGTTCAGAATAGCGTGTCTGATGAATTTTGGCATTTTTATTCTAATATGTTATTTCCAAATTATTGTTTTTTGATTATTCAACTATATCTTCATGTTTGATGAATCTTTATTTTTATGACTGTTAAACAAAAGATTTCTGAATTAATATCCTTTGGTTTTAGAAAGAGCTGGTTGATTAAATGTGTCTGCAAAGAAGTTCTTGAATTTGCTCTGAAGCAACATTTCATGGCTGTGTTTAGGCTCCTTCTTTGGTCACTTGCATTGTTTCCTTCATTGTGTGTGAGTGTGTGTGCGTGCGCATGCATGCACTTTGAAATCACCTTGAATAATTCAAACACAGGCAGAGTACAGCCACTGCATGAAAGATAACGCACAGCTTTTCCAAGTTCTTAAGAGCTGCAGGGCTATAGATAAGTAAATTCAATAAAATGAAACTCTCAGCCTTGCCTCCTTAAAGTAATGGAATCACCACTTACAGTTCCAAAATGACACTTCCAATTTTTCCAGATTCTGGTGAATTATGTTCTCCATATTCCGCATTAACAATTTTTTAGATGGGAACCCCTCTCCCTTGACCACTTCCAAACTTCAAGGAGATATCCATCAGGGGTGACCAGTACCAGGCAATGGGTATATCTTTAGGAATGTGTCAGGAAGGTTAGGAACTAAGGAGCAGTAGCAATGCCAAAAGAGAAGAGGCTCCTGTAATATACCAACTTGCACATATAAATGGAGTTGAGCTTATCTTTGTATGCCTAGCCTTGCTCCTTTGTGATAAAAATAGGCATAGATATCAAAGTAATTTTGGAATTCGAATTGTGAGCTGGGAAGGGGAGGAGAGCAAGTCAGTGAGGGAGAAAGAAAGGGATGGTATCCAGCAGGTAAATTGAAATGTATTCCTTAAGTATTATAAAATTCCTTTTAAAGTATTCAAAAATGAAAAATAAAAAAGCTTTGTCATTACTTCTTTTACTCCTGAGGTTTCTTGGTTTTACTTTGTGATCACTCCCCTACTGCTTATACACACAGCCTGCAGGTTTGCTTTTGATATTTTACCTCATGGTCATGTTCAGAAGCTGCTCCATCAAAGCAAAATTATATTATTTCCATAGGTTTGTGAAGCAAGGAATTGGAATAGCTGAAACACAAAATATTCTAATGTCAGTCAGTAGTTCTGTTATAAACCCAAAATACATAAACTAATAACAGGACATCAACATTTACCACTCTAAATAGTATCTACTATGCAAATCAGATTTTCTACAGAAGAAAAATATTAAAATCAAATAAAACTATTATCGTAGGACCCTCCCCCCCCAGCAAAATTCAAGTAGTCTCTAAGAAGAATATCACTGTAGATGAAGCCATTGAACGCTAGTCAATAGAACAAGATAATCACTGGACAATCTTCAAAATGCGTCTTTTACTAAGATGATTGAGCAACTATCAGGATATAATTGCTATTGCATTCTCTTATGTGTATAACTAATTCTGTGTTGCTACTGTGTTTGTTATTGCAATATGACAGAATTTCTGGGGCCAAATTCCAGTTTATTTTGCTATCGGAGTTTAAAGGGATTCCAAATACGAGAGAGTTACACCCAAGCAAAAGCCTTTTTATATTTTCTCAATGGTATAAAGATCAGTTAACTATAAATGAATATGAATGATTGTTAACATATTTCTTGATCTGAAGGCACCTTTCTGAGAGAGATGTTTTGTGTGCACTATCATGTAATTTTATATATATATATATATATATATAAAACCATGTTTGTATGTAATATTTTAAGCATTTAAAATTTGCATCTCCCAAGTGTTTTCTTGCAGTTTGATAAAATTTGATCCTAGCTTTGATTTTGATTGCAATATAATCTAATTGCAAGAGCAAGAGGCTGTATACAACAGAATGGGGACATCCGCATCAATTTAAGTGTTTATCACATCAGGTTTGCAGGTGAGTGGGGGAACAGGAACCATCAATTATAAGGGATGGCTCCCTCGAAAGAGCTGAATTATGCCTAATGAAATGGTGCCAACTGACACTTCATGTTAGCCACTGTAGTGGAGATATTCTGCTCATTCGGTATGCAGTGTGCCTCCACAGCCATTTTGCTTTGTGCCTTCCCTCAGTACTTCAGGGTCTAACAGCAAGTTCCCTGAACCCCTCTACATAACTGTTAGTGGTTTGTTGTATGTGTTGATTTCACTGGGAACCAAACTGAGACTAGCTTCCAGATTTAACAGTTTTGGATGACTCATTTTTTTCAGAAAAGCAGCTGCAGGGTACGCAGGATTACGCAAAGATGGCAAACCAATGACAAATGTTCATGGCAGTGACAGCAGTTGCTAAATACAGTACTGCACCTGACAGATGAGTAGGGGTGGTGAGCCAATAACATTCAGCTACTTGGGCATCTTCCCATAATTCCTAGTATTCCTGGCAGAAAAGATCTGACCCAAGAATTTATCTATAAATATTAGATTATCCTAATCGGAACATAAGTCGGAAAGTGTATGTTGTTGTTGTTACAGAATGCACTTCAATATTTAGTTTTGAGCTTTGGATCAGCTGTATCCTTAGACATCAACGTATTCTTCTTTAGGGACATTCTGGACTTCAGCAGAAATGTGCAAGCCACTGCAGTGACCTTTCAGTGCACAAATTGCTGGAAAAAAGAGGTCTTGTGCTAATTATCTAGGCTGTGAAGCAGTGCAATGCAGGCATGTGCATGCCACCCTGTCATTTCTGTCATCTCTGCTGTGCCAGTTATTCAGAGGAATGAGAATAAAAGACAGAGTCACTGGATGGCCTCAGCCTGGCTCACAGAAGAACAAAACTCAAAAACTTTGCTTTTATCATTAGGATTCTGCTGTTCTAAGAGACCACTTTTTAAAGGGTTGATGGTCTCTGTATCAGATCTCTTCGTTGACATCTTCTTGAAGGTTTATGACTGGTTACACAAGAAGGCATTCAACCTTCCACCTAGCCAGTGGTGCGCAGCTGGTGGCAGCTGTGCAGGTGCTGATGGAACAAGTTCAGAGCCTTGTAGCTTGTTGGTCTTAGTGAGCAGACCCAGACCCCCTTTGGAATTCCTTTCCCCAAATAATTGCTAGTCTGTTTTGTATTTTCCTTTTCTTGTCAAACTTAACCTGTTTCAGATATGTAAGATCATTGTTTCCTGAAAGAAAAAGATCTTTTTTTGAGGAGGATATACTACAATAAAGGCTCCAGTAGGGAGTCAGGTCAAGCAATTTAAATCTTGTTTCACGCAGTTTAAATAACACAGATGTTGGTGTGTAAGTTTAGGTAGCCATATAGGCACACACAGAGAAGAGTGGTCAGGCTTTCCAATGTGACTAGCAAGTCTTTATCAGAAAGTCTTTGTGATCTGAAGCCACTTGAGACAGTGATTTGATCTCCTTTAACTCCATGCTTCCTCTTCTTTCTCCCATAACTGTTTCTCACAATTCTAGAGCAAGGGGATATCCAGTGAAAAACTGTTTAAAATAAACAGACAACTGTTCTTGCACATCCTGAATACTGAGGTTATGGGTGCCAAACATATAAATGGATTAAAAGGAGTTAAACAGATTTATTGTAAGAGGGTGGATGATGTTCTATTAAAAATGATGATGTAGATGTAACCTCCTCCTCTGATGACCCCCACACAAGTGAAAGTGAAGAAGGCATTTGAGAGGGAAGTATTTGTCTATGCCTTTTTTGTCTTTACACTCCCATCCGGTATCTGCTAATGACTATTCTCAGGAACAAGATACTGGTTAGGACAGTCCTGCTGGTGTGTCTCAATATGGTATAAATTCTTTGGCAGGCTTAAACAGAGAGTACAAGGACAAGCAGTGTAGAAAGTAAATAGTCTTTTGTCCCTTAGATACTCTCTCTGTACATGAATTTTGAGGAAAGAAGCGGTCATTCCTTTGCTGTAGTATTCCTGTTTTGTAGATAATAAGTGCAGTATCCTATCTCTCAGGTACCAGCCCACTCCCTTTCCTGGACACAAATGCAAACTTTCTTTGAGGTAATGCACAATGAATGGCACAAAGGACTGCAGCTAATCTAAAGCAGGCTGCAAGAACATTGATTCAAGATTCCTATATTTGAGGACTTGGTATTTAAAATGGAGTAGTAGCAGCATATACATTGAGAGATACTGATAAAGAGAGAATAATTTGGTGTAAACCTGTCTTTAAAGAAATGTGGAATAGGATATAAGCATATAATAGGATATATTGATATTTTCATCTAATATGAATATAAACCTCAATGTTCTATTAAACTTTGTAAATTTAAGTATTAAATTTTGTAAGTTTTCTAATACTGCACCTTGTACATACTATATGAATTTCTTTTACTATAAATGGGTTGAATCTCTTGTTTTTGCCTTTCTCAATTCCTATTACATAAAATCACCTGTTAGAGAGGCTTAAACAAAAGACAGATTTAAAGCAAGGAGGGCTTTTCCCCCACACCCACACTAATATCTAAAAATATTCCTAAAATTATTCAAGATTGAAGTTTTTTATGGCAAAGTTCCTCAGATACATTTTGTTTGGCTTTTAGATGAGTGAGTCAGTTCACACTCTGTAACACATTCAGTTTGTGAATATTGCTTTCATTTTTACATTTCTGGAGTATTGCAGAAAGCTGCCCCTTTAAGTCTATGATTTGCTCAATATAACTTGGCTATAGTGCTATAATCTGAGGAGGCAGTATGTTTCATCATAAGAGTGGAGAGACAAACCCCATGCAATACACGAAAAGTCAAGAAAAATAATAGTTAAGTTCATGCTAATTAAATAAATCAAGACTGACCAACCAGCTATGGTAATTTATGGTGGTACTATGAAAAATGCATTGTAATTAGGTACCACTGTTGGAATATGAATCATCAATATTCAACAAATGAATACCTTTTTATTTGTTCCAAGTATCAGACTGATCTTCACTGAAAAGGAAAATCAAGTAAGAACAGAAAAAAAAGGAAAAAATCAATTTGTACAGAGTTCCTCCATTTTTTATTTAAGAAGTAAGTATTTTTACTATTATTCATTATTCCAACCTTCTTTTTAGAATGACTAAAATACTACTCCTAATTAAAGAATAGAATTAATTTTGTGAAAGAATCTTCAACACTGAAAAATTTTTCCAAAAAAGCTGATTGTTTTGTCTCTTCTATATGGAAGAATCTCTCTGGAAATGTCTGAATGTTTGTGAAGCCAGTTCTCCACCCTGCCATATCCCTCTTTAAACTGTCACCTCTGTCATGATGCTAAAGAAAACATGACAATAATTACATAGCTATTGTGCAGGGACTAGTGATTATGATAATGATCAGGAGCATTTTACAGGTACCTTATGCTGCTTTTGTCTGTCTAAATGTCCCACAGATACTTTTACATTCCTCATTCCTGTTACACTGCTGTAAAATTGTACAGATGGGTAATATGAGAAATTCTGCAAACAAACACAATGTTTGTTTGTTCAAACATTCATTGCAGTTTAAGCAATTCCTATCTCAAAAGTTTGTTTTCCCAACTAAATGGCTCTGAAATACAGGTTGGCACTAGCTATATAGGAACTGTGTGCACAGTAGATGTCTAAATTTTCAGTTAAGAATGAATCTATACAGCTAAGTAGAGGATGCAGAGGACCCACCATACACTCTGTGCTTCAGACTAGATCTAGTCTTGTCCCACTGAGTGAAATCCCATTAGCAGGAAGAGCACACTCACTGCACCCCAATTTAGTTTCATCCTGAAAGAAATCAGTGTGTGTGCTCTGAGACTGCTCCCCAATGAGAAGCAAAATGAAATAAAGGGAGTCCCTTCAAAAGGGCACTCTTGATCCAAGCTAAAATACTGCTGGAGATGCATCTATTAGATACGAGATTTTCAAACACAAGTAGAGAGAATTAGTCACCCTGAGGGCTGTATTCAGGCACCTGGAAAACAGTATTTCTCAAAAGCAATAGACTATGGCGTCTTTAATTTGCTTGAGCTGGAACAGCAGTTGTGTATTTTGAATTGTACAATAGAGTCCAAAGTTTGGGCTAAAATGCTTTTAGATCTTATACTACTGAAAAGTAAGACCCACTCAGGTTTCATTAAACAAAATCTCTTCATCTTAATTTTTTAACTCTAACCTACCGTTTTTGAAACACGTCCACTGCCCTGCCCTGCAAAAGAAGCTCAAAGCCATGGAGATCATACTGCCTAAAGCTGTAACAGGTGTGTTTTCAGCACATCATTCTCATCTGGGCATTGGGCTGGAAGACCACTTGGACCTCTCTTACTATGACTTTGTGTAGGGCCAAGTGTGTTGTGTGAACTGTCTGCTAGCTTTCCCTGGAAGTTAGAACTCCTGTTCTCTCTTTTCCCTAAAGTTGACACACTCATTTTTATTTCCTTAATGTATCTCTGCAGCCCCTGGCTGATTCAAGCCTTTTCTCCTACATTAAGTCATGTTATGTAGATACAGACATTTTAAACATATCCTTGTTCAGACTGCATTACAATTTATTATCAAATGTATTAAAGCTCTCCTATGTAAGTCCTGAACTGTTTACTAATCAGTAAGGTGTCAGAGCAGCTGGAAATGTATGTCAGTAATTTCTTTCTCCCACCTGATTAATATTAAAATTATTGCAATTCATTCATGGCACCCACATTTTCCGTTAGCAACATACCTTTCACACCTCCTTCTGTGGTGAAATGTTCTTGCTACTTACTTTAATCAGAGAAATAAGCAGCTAATCACTTACCTCTGCATTGTAGTAGTAATGAGTAAAATGATCAGAGTTTGGGAATTGGTATTGCATATGCATGAAAGTGATGCATAAAATTATAATTACACTGATAGAAATAAAACATTCCTGGAGAAAAAAAATAATTTGTGGTTGTTTTAAATAAACAAAAGCTATTACACAGCTATGTAATAAACTGACTTTTTATTATATGAGTATTTTATTTTTCAAAGTACTATATTTTATATAAATGGCACAATTTAAAATACATTATGGTTTTAAAAAGTGTTTTGGATTCACTTTAATATTATGAGAGATTTTTGTGTATGTATTTTTATTTTAAAATAGATTATTGCTCAGAGGGGATTCCGGATTCACAGTACTGCAGGCTGAAATCTTTTCTGCATGGAATACTTAATTGAGTTGGTATTAAACTTTGAATTCAGCAATCATAAAAAGTTCATAGGAGGTCAATCAGAAAAACAGTGGTATTTTGATTTCAGTAGAACATATTTGTGTGTCTTTTATCTTGAACATTATTTTGAGGTTGGTAGACCTTCAGAAAAGGTTCTTGATTTTGGCTATATACAATTTGTTTCAAAGGGTTGCAGCCTCAAGGTTTACAAATGCCTGCTCCACTGGTGGGAACCAGCTCCTCAAGGATACTTCTTCCCTGCTGGCAGTATGATCAGGTCTCATTTCAATGACTCAGAATAGCCTTTCTTTCAAAACCCACTGTAGTTTGTCTCCCTCCGCAAAGTACACAGCTAAAAGAGAAAAAAAGCTCCAACAATGAAAGCTTAATCATCTTTGTTTTATTTGTACTTTAGCCTTTCCTTGCAAGCCTTAACAAGTTCCAAAAATGCTTCTGGTTTGTCAGGTAAGAGGGAAGGGGTCAAAACTCCTAGCGCAGATTTTCTTTCTCTGAGGTATGTATCTGTAACATTGTCCTCCTTACTCCCTGGTTCAGTGATCACTTACTTCTGAAGGCAACAGCTGTAAATGGTGGTTTTAATGTGAAGCTCCTAGATCTGGAAAAAATGAACTGATAGCCTCTCTGAAGCCAAGGAGATGGGCATTTCCCAGGTAATTAAACAGAGTGTTCACGTGAAATCCTTTTTTCAAGTCATTCCTTAATTTGCTATTTGTTTTTAGCAGGCCTTCATTAAAATAGAATGACTCTCCCTTCACCTTCCAACAGGGCTATCTATTGACTGTCTTAGAAGTTAGGCTGCATGTTAATGACTGGATTATTGATACTTCCCAAATTGTTTGTCTTGTAAAAATACAGTGTATGCTGCAAAGGTTCACTTCAAGAAATTAAAGGATTTTTACGTGCTGTCTACAGCAAAGGTGAAAATTAGAAGTACAGTATAGTGGCCTTGACACTTTTTATCACTTGTATTTACCTTTGTTATGCATGTTCCATAGGTGGGCACTCTGAATAAAAGTATCCTTGTGGAATGCCAGGGGGGAGCTAACAGATGGTCCGCACAGAGATGAACGCCCAGCTCCTGTGATAACAGTGCATGGGCTGGGCATCTCACCCCCTGAAGTTTCTTTAAAACATTTAGTCGTAGAAGTTAGATCAGGAAAAGCTTTGCTAAATGCTATAATTCACTTTCCTGCAGTGCAGGCGAGTTCCCTGTGCTCTATCTCAGTCAGCGTTAGCTGTGTTGCAGCAGGGCCGATGAATCCTAGTCATGGACAAAGTAGTAGGATCCCACTGTGCTAGATTTTGTACAGGCATAAACAAAGCAGATGATGGTTCATCCACAGCTCACAGCTTATTTGGTGATAGACCTGTTTCTTGCTTTGCTCTGCTTTTTCAGGAAAAGATGCATCATGTATTATGAAAACAGCAAGGATACTGCCTCTGCTGTTCTGTAAATGGGATAGTGTTTCTTGGTGGAATATAGATGTCAACGTGAATATTGAAAATGTCCGAGGCTGTCATGAGTCCTTGCATGCAGGGGAGAGATGACATGTTATTAATAATGCTTTACTCTACAAGCAAGTTCCAATTATTTAAGGCATAGAAATAAAAGTAGCTCTTCATTAAAAACAGCCTTGTCTGCCTGTACCTTTGTCATATTAGAGTTATTTAAATAACATTGTGAATTCTCGAGCAAAAAAGAACCAGGAAATGCAGCTATTATTTCTGCTGTAGTGTGGCTAGAGCTTTGCTGCTATGAATAATAACAGCCATGTTGATGGGTAGACCTAAATTAAAAGTGAAAGAGGTTATTAATTCTTTGCAAAAATACATCTTAATGTGAAGATGAGGGAATTTGGGAGAATTTTATTTCTATTTTTGATTTTAGGCCTACTTTACACTATTCAGGGCCTTTTTAAATTTGGAAGACTGTTGATAATAATATCATGGATCAGAAAAGTTATAAATGATTTTTTTTAGTTTCTTTCCGAAATCATAAGAATTCAAAAGGCAATTACAAGCTCAGTGGGGAATTTTCCTTAGTACAATGTGCCATATCTGATGGCTGAAAGAAAGTGATGACTTTTTTCTTTCTTTGTGCGTATATTGGTCAACATTCATCAAAGTGTTCCCTCACTGTAACATCTGAGGTCCTTGTGTATTTGAAGTTAGACAAATATCCATGGTATCTGAGGTACCAGATAACAGGTGACTATTGCCAACGGCTACAGATTTTGGAGAGATTTAAGGGAGTTTATACAGCATGGAAAGAGCTCTGTGGTGGGTCTGTGGAGCTGTAGAGGAGGCAGCCTGAGTTATTGCCTCTTCCTTGAAAGGTTTAATGACTTCAGGGACTACTCTGGGACTGATGGTCAGTGCACTCCTTACGGCTAAGAGATGGTTCACGAGGTACCACTATGGAACCACCTGTGCCCACAGCTGCAGGAATGGGACATGTAAAAAATGTTCATCACTTTGTTACAGTCAGGATGTTTAAAAGCCCCTCACTTCTGTGATATAGCCCCCGTCTGCAAAGATCAACCTGTATATTGCACAACTGTAGCATCTGTGCCACAGGGCATTTACAGCCAAAAGAGCTGTGAAATGAGGAATATAGCTGAGATGCAGACATATTAAACTCAGATTTTCTCCTCCTGCCTTTTTGAGGAAGATAGTATTCCCATGACAGATCAAGAGAAAGAATGTCTGGAGAACTAAATTATGATTTGGGTGGTGTGGGTTTTTGTCCCTACACAAAGGACATCCTAGATAACAAATGGAGCTATACTCGGAGCGTGTATATGTGAATCTCTGGTCCAAGGGTCCTGCAGGCTCAGTAAAGCACACTGTGTTTGAGGTGGCTGTCTACTTAAATACCATGATTATTTAAATCAGCAAGCCTGCTACATGAGCAAGTGTAGAACAAGTTTTCTATTTTCCCTACCAATGTGTGATAGTATAGCTGACTGCAGGAGTAAAGAGGGAAGGACTATTTTCCCCCTGCTTTAAGTTGTGGGAACAGAGAAAATAATTTTCTTCAGCTTGAATTAAGTAAAAAGTAATTAAAGGAAACCAACTTGCAGAAATGGTTGATTTACCTGCTTGGAAATATTATTCCAAGCACAAATAATGGTCTCAGAATATCCTTGAAATCGGGCTTTTTAAAGAGCGAGGCAATTTTTTTCTTCAAAAAAAAATTTTGTTTTGTTTTATATAGATAGATATAGGTGTGTGTGTTCAGTGAACCTGATAGATTTATTTTGCTTTCATTGGTGTCACTTGCTGAAGAATGGAAGGTGAATTTTTAACCCATTTTTAACTTTGTGTGTTGGTAATTTACTCAAGAAACTGAACAGCTTACGGTAATCAAGTTGAACATATAAACATTCCTTTCCCTCATACAAGCCCAATGTTCATTAGAGGTGTCTGGTGCCTAAAAGTCATGACTATTTGCAAAGCCATAGAAATAAGTGGATTAAAAGCTTTCTGATAACAAAAAATCACTAGAGCATGATCAGAAATACTGAGTGATATAGCCTGAGGTGGTGAACTGCAGGAGCTCAAATACTTTGGTGAATGAGACCTTGGTGCACGGGCATGGGCAAAGCTTTCATGCTAGGGTCTTGTGAAACATGAAGGACAGTGGAAATCAACTGCATCAGGGGAAAATTGTAAGAAAGACAGCAGCAGCGCATATGTGTCACAGAATGTGACTGCAAAAAAAGAAAAAAAAAAGAAAAAAAAAAACGAATCTCTCTTTGTAGTTTCTCCATGCAGTGTGAATGTCTCTATGTATTCTCTTTCACTGGAGGTTTGCCCAGTTTAAGACCAGTCAGCTGCCCAGCCTGACAGAGTATTTCTTGTATTGAGTCATACCCAAGGTGAGAGTGGCCTTGGAAAAGCAGTTTACTGTCTGGGCAAGATAAGATCTGAGGACAGATTTTGCCTGCTGCCTGATAATACCAAAATATGATCATGATTTTTTTTTTCCTAGTCAAGTTAATTTCCAGCAAGTAGATCTGAACCTATTTTCACCTCATAGATATGCATTTGCCCATTTGTATTTTTGAAATATTGACAATGAATTTTAGCTAGTGAATGATCAGTGGATGTTCTTTGACGTTCTATGAATATGCCATTATTATTATTCAATAAAAGGCTTGTATTTAAGCCTGGTAATTGCTTAAGTACGAAAGGCCACAATTATCTTCAGTAATTCAGGATGATTGGACAGATAAATCACAGGATGCTGTTTCTGCTCTGGGATTAGATGTCTTCTATATCCACAGAGTTTTGTCAATTGCTGCATCAACATTTTTGCTGTAAATAGTCATAAAAAATGTTAGCAGGGATATGCAAAATATTTTTTCTTCTCATAATTATTCATGGAATAAAATAGCATTTGCAGAGTGAACTGTGGAGTTGTTTGGGAGTTTTCACACACAGGAACGCAGTTTCAATAACTTTTAAAAGGCTGGAAGAGATAAAAAGCCTGAGTTATTGTTGCACCTTTAATTAATAAGTCTGCATTTCTACAGTTAATAGTTTTTGTGCTACATGAACTTTAGCTGTCAGATGTGGTGCAAGCATATGAATGCCTGTACAACCATGGATTGTGAGATCATCATAGAGAGAAAATAATCAATTGACAGCTAAATATCTAAAAATAAGAGATTGATGCTTTGATATGAATGACAGAAAGATGTCAATAGATTCCAAGTAGTCCCACAGGACTTGTCAAACATGCTACATTAAAATTAAGATTAGTGAATGAGGATAAAACTTTAATGTAGCTTCAATGCCCTGACCTAGATAAAGTTGTTAATTTTTGATTTATATCTGGATATGGAATTTTAATCTGCATTATAAAAGGAAATTTTCCATTTCTTCAAAAATAAGGGTTTTCTTTAAATAACGTGAATCTTGTACCAAACCCTTGTAATGTGATACACTAGCACCAACCTGTTCTGCCTCAGTGCTGAGTTTAAGAGTTGGTGTATTCTCTGGCCTCTAGCCATGCAATATTCTGTTGTTTACTGTCTTTCTGGACAAAACTGGTAGTGAATATGTGTGTTTTCAATTGTTTAAAAGTTGCTATTTTTTTTGGTCTTTAATAGGATTCTTGCCTACTTATATGAAGACTCAGTTCTTCCGCAGTCTCTTGCTTCCCTTCTATTATTGCATATTATCTCCTAGGATATCACTTTGCTGGGAGGTCCAGTTACATACAGATGTCCGCTGACTTAGTTAAAAATTTTTCAATTATACACAGAACCTTGCATTTTTTTCCAAATCCTGCATCTCTCTGTTTAATTAAATGGAGTATTTTTAAGCATTGTCTTAGCCTAGATTCAGAATGAGGTTGAAGTCTCATTTATGCTGCAAAATAGAGCTTCATCCATTTCAGATATCAGGTATGGCAAACATAGCTGAGCTTCTTCCTTCTTCTGTGCAGGCTGGTGGGAGTGCAGCATTCAGTGTGCGGGTGATTTTAAAGTGTTCAGGGTTTAATTTGAGCTGTCCCCAGTAGTCAGAGGTATAGCTGAGCTGAAGCCTCTGCAAAAGACCTGATTTCACTCTCTATATTGAAGCTAAAAAGCCTATGGCAATGAATTATTTCATGAGATGTGTGGTGCATTACAGTTCCTATCAAGTGCTGCAGTGTTTGAATGTCTGTAGTTTTCAGCCTATTTTAGCTCTTACTTGACATGTATTTATCTCAAACTTAGCTGTAATTCAGTGATTGGCACTATGATGACATTCATCTCTCTCACAAGTGTGCTGGTCCCAGCCTTTGTCCTTCAGTGATGGAGCAGGTTTCCCTGCACGCTTTGGCTCCAACTGACACAGCCAAAGTCCCTGTCCTCTAGGCATCTCCGGCTGTGCTGCAACATCCATTTGGGTGCAGAAAGAGGCAAGAAGAAACAGCGAAGAGAGTAACAGCAGCCAGCTCCTTCTGGTGCGGCACCGACACTTGGGGGGGCAGGACTTCCATCCCATTGCTCCAGTAGAAAAAGAATGGAGTGGGGGGCAAAAGAGGGTAGTGAGGGCCATGACAACGGCAGAGGACAACTGACACAGATGTTTTGTGTGTGTTCTGGTGGCATCCCCAGCAGACAGCACCATAGTGCGTGCTGAGCTTGAGGGCCTGTGTGAGACCTGCTGATGAGCAAGTTGCTGGCTGGCTGGGTGGGCTTGGCAGAGTCTCCTGCACCTCTGCTTGGCAGATCTCCCCTATCCCACACCCCTGGGCCATTTGTGGCAGGGGCAAACCTCATGGAAAGTGTGGGGAAATAAGTATGTCTATATACATACATACATATATCTGTCTGCTTTTGAGGGTGTTTGCACAGTGCACAAAACCACAGGTACCACGTGGAAAGGTTAATTTTGTCAGTCTATTTTGTATTCTGCTACCACAGGTGAGGTCCTATGTGCATGTAGGTACGGCACACCTCAGAGCAGGAGGCTCTACTGATAGAGAAAACAGGCTAGACAGGCTCAAAGAGGAAGGGGAATGAGGTGGCACCTAGGGGACAGCTACAGTGTCACATCGCCCTCTAGTGATAGACTGCCTAATTAGCTTGTTTCTGGCACCTTTTCAACTTGTGTCAAACGTTGCCTTAATTAGATTTATAGACATCCAGGCAGAGGTAGTAAGGTGTTACGGAGAAATGATATGGCACCGAGAATGGATTCAGTGAGTGTCTAAGCTGAGGCTTGGCTCTGTAAAGAAACTGGAGAAAAACAGGCAAACAGGCCTGTCATAGGTTTCTTGTTGGTGATTTCCAGATCAAAGACATACTCTTTTCCTGTCTATCAACACTACAAATTCAGCCTGCCAGGAGGCAGTGGATTTGCCTGCTTCGTGCCCATCCCACCATTAACATACATTTTTGAAGGCAACACTGAACTTCCAGTTGAAGCCTATGCAACAGCAGATACAACTCTGTCTTGGTCTACAGAACAGTAGTTAATAAAAATATGAGATTTTGGCAGCCTGACCAGTAACAACCTTTTTTCCTTTTGCTACTTAAAAATGAGAAAAGTGGATCTAATGTCATCAACTATTCACAAACATACAATAGCAAAAAGGGATCTTTATTTCCACATATAGCGAAAAGAAGCAATTTAAAATTGCCACCAGGGCTGGCTTTTTCTAACATCAGCCTGATTATAATAGTAATAAAAAACTTTATTTTGCTTACTTTTTTAACATCTTGGAATTATGGACATTTCTTGACATCTTTTTAAGCTATATGATATTGTTTCAGAAAATTAGACAGCTAGTCATAGGAAAAAGATTGATTTTATGATGATTTTTTATGGTTATACATCTATTTCTGTTCCATACTAGGACAAAGTCACAACCTTATTATTCTGTTACGTGAAAATGTTTGAATCAAAATGCCAGTTTCCACACTGACAAAAAGAAATGTTTTTGATTCCTTTCCTTCTTTTATGTTTTCCCTCTGAAATTGCCACGGACCACAAAAAAGCCATCCTTAAAATGCCATTGAAATGAACACTTTTCTGCAAAACGTTTTAGGCTGAGTAAAAAAGCATTCTAACCTGCTTTAATCTATATGGCTACTTTTCTGTTCAAAAATCTTCCTAAAGAAAGAGCTCATTGTATAGTCACTATTTACATTTTCTGTTTTGTGCATAGTTTTATTTCTGCCACTCTTTCCAGATTTGTGCCTGAAGTTTCAAAAGCTAATTCCTCTACAGTTCTTGAGTAGTACAAATACATAATAAAATCTTGGCCCCCACTGCAGTCTATGGCAAACTATACTTCTTTGGATTGTGAATTTCATCAATAATATTTTCCCAAAGCACATTAAATCTTTGTCCATTATTTGTGTTGGATTAATGTTGTCTTGAACTCATCCTGGAAATTATGTTATCTTATCTTCTCTTATAGTATTCCACCTGAATAAGTCGTTGTTTCCTTCTAAACAAGTGATCTACCTCCCTGCATGGTAAGCAGACACGTTTAGCTTTCAGTCAACTTGCCTGGGGGAAGAACTACTGCATAAAAGTTAAAATCTTGATTCTCTATTCTTGTAGTGTCATTAGGAGAAGAGTGACTTTTGCAGTTACTCGGCTTATTTTTGAGATGAAAAGGAGTAAGCGTCACAGAAGCCTTGTGCAACAAACAAGCAAACGCAGTAGTTGGAGCAATTTGGTTACACAAAAAAAGCAAGAGAAGAACAATATCCATGTGCTGCTCTGCCTTACCTCTGGCTATGTCTGTCCTTTTTAGTTCCACTGACTGCAGAAAGGACACCTCTGGGTACGCAAAGGTGATCTTCAATTGTTTCCAATTGAAGTTATGGGAAAACATTTCGTTTTATGTTTTAATTATGAAAACCCATATAATTTTAAAACTGTTTCTATTGCTTTTGTATTTCTTCTCAGTCATTATCTTCTTAGTGTCACAATGATACATTTTACTGGCTAGAGTGATTATTCTGGCCAGATGTGCATGTGACATAATTTTTGTGTGTGAAATTCTAAAAGAGATTAGAGAAGTACCTGAGATTGGAAAAAATTTTCCAACTATGCTGTTGTGAGTAAGCTTCATTTTTTCCTAAGAAATACAAGGGGAAATTGAAAGTACTCTGCCTTTGTTCACATTATTTAGCACCATCTGAAGTATTATTTTAAAGGACTGATATTTTCTCTCCAATAATTTCCTCACTTTGTTGCTCTTTACCTTCATTCTATGCCCTTCCATTGACATAACTACAAAATAATCAACCTCTTCCTAGCATTTAGCTCAGAAAACTCAGAGAACCTATTGTTTACAAAACTTTGTGGTTAAATTCTTCTTTTAGCATGGAGCGAAGGAATCCATCATAGATACATATTTTTTTTTAATTTAAGAAAAAGTAGTGGCTGTTGTTTATTTGTATTGAGATGTGCTTCTCCCCTTCTCTTTTTCAAATGCATGTGTGTACAAGCATTGCCTACGGGCAATGAAATATGTGCATTAAGTGCACATATGTGCAGATAGAGAAGTTAAAACTGACTTTTTACAGTAAGGATTTAAGCTTTAAGAGAGAGGAAGTGGTTGTTCATGTGGATGGATATTGTCCAGTCACTGATGGGCACATCCCATACATATGAATCTGGCTGTCACCTTTGCAACACTCACGGAGAAGAGGCAAGTGCCTGAAAACCAATGATGTCCATCCTGCAGCAGCTTTTCCTCATGAACTGTGCCTGCTGTACAGTGACAGGCTGCAGACATACTGTGCTGAGGCTCAATGTCCGTCTTTTCACTATGAGCGGCACCTGGTAGTTTAAAGATACCTCAGGTCTGTCCATGCTACACTGCAACCAAAACCAAAGTGACTGAGGTACGTAGCCATACCCCTTGATTCCAGACAGAAAGGTGGAAAAATATGTGAGGAGCTACAATGCTAATGCTTATTAAGTATAGGTTAATAAACTATAGGTTAACACCTATCCTATATAAATTGTTAGCATCTACATCTATACTGACTCATCAGTGGGACATAAATTGTCAAGTCCTTATTCTGTTTTCATGTGGTCCTTACTGGGGCCTGAAAGTTTTACTGGACAGTAATGGTGGGGCAAGCGCAGACTCAGCTCTCCCTTTTTCCAACAGATCACTTCTTTTTTCTCCATCAGTAGTGCTAAAAATCAGCTTGTTTGTTAGGAAAGTTGCTCTTGCAGTAGAGTGAATGTACAAATTTGCTCACAGTCACAGCTGCAGAGGCTTATACAGGAGACAGGTCATGCTGCGATCTTTCACTTTCACACCAATTAAATTCTTCTATAAAAGCAGAGGAGGAAATATGAGTTTGTGGTTTAAAGTCAATAGAAGCTACAGAGCGTAGAGCAAGCTGTCTTTCTTGTATGCTGTTCTTTGTAGATACAATATTGTTAGGAAGTCAACCTCATGCCTGGTCTTATGATTTAGTTGCCTACCAGTACTGTTAAAGGTGCTAACTAAGAGAAAATTGTCTGAAAGTGAAACCCAAGAATATTTTGAAGGAGACACTATTTGGGTAATCCATGGCAACTCTTTGTAATGAACTGGAACATCTTAGAATGTGATGCTTTAAAACAGTAAAATGAGGTATACTTTGTAGGTCTTTAAAACTTTGCAGTTTAAGATAATTTAAAGATTGTCCTGGACCTCAGTGAGCCTTGGTGTAATGACTCTTGTAATTTGAAAAAAATGTTTGAAATATAAAGTAATCTTGATGAGCTAATGGCAAACTTGCTCAAGAAAGTGGTTATTCAGGACACATGCTTTCTTATGGCTTTAATAGCATGTTGTGAGACTTTAGCTATCCTGAGTCTGTACTGAGTTCACTGTTGTTTTTTATAATTAATCTGGCAAAGTTTAACTAAGGCTTATGAGATGTTGAAGCCTTGTTTATCATTTCACTTTCCTTTGCCCATAAGCGCAGATAAAATTTGACTGCTTTGACTGACTGTGCTTTTGCTTTGGATTATTAGGCTCATGCTAAATCTCAAGAAAAACTGAAACTCTAAGTGAAACTTAAGAGAAGGGTCCCATAACGTCGATTCTAAAATAAAAGCTTAATATAAGGTTGATCCATGAGAATATCTCCTTCCTATACTTTTTTTTTTACATAATCAGTAATTTATGATAGCATTCTAGATCATTCTAATTACCACATTTATTTTTCTACAGTAATATGATAAAACATTATTTTTTAAAAATAGTTTTGCTACCAAGCTAGTGACTAATTCTGGAGCAAGACGAGGACTCTGACTATTCGTCTGAATGTTTTACAAAAATTGGCCTTGTCTTTGATTCATCCCATTTACATTTTACTGTTAGCTTCAAGAGAAAGCACAATCAGTGCCATAGGTAGTCTAAGGCCATTTTGGTTGGATTTTCTGCTACTGAATAGGAATGTAAAGCATGAACTCACATATGTGATATTTATACCACCTGAAGTTAGAATTAATGGATATTTTCTATGGAAGTAGTTCCCACCAGAGAACTGATAGAACAAGGTATGACTGATCACAGCTAGCCAATACAACTAAACCAATAAATATTGAACACTTCATACACTCGCTTGTTGTGTATCTGGAGTTAATCTCCCTGCTAGATAATTGTTTGGATAATTGTGTTGTATAATTGTATTATATAATTATTTGAGTAATGAGATATTTTGAGAAATTGTGGTGTTTTCTTACTATGTAATAAACAGGAAAATTACCAATTAATACCACAATCTGTTGGTTTTGGTTAGTCAGTCATGTATTTTAAATTGTAGTGGAGCAAAAGAGTCATAATTCCCTCTTTGAATTAAACTGCTGTAGTAAATTTGATGCGTAAGCCCTCACATTCAAATCTCTGCTGCCTTGTTTTCTTTACCTTTGCCTCTAGTTTTCCATGGAGAGATTTAAGACAAATAGACAGCTGTGATTTTATTGTTAAATGACAGCCCAGTCTCTGCAGTAGAATCAGCTTTATAGAGGCATGTGGTCAACAGTGGTCTAGATTTTGTGCAATGTCTCTCCTTTGTGCAAGGATTTTGATTTTGCTGTAATTGTGTTGGAATTAGATTGTGCTATGGAATGAGTCATTTACACAGACCATAGATCATGGGCATCTTTGCAGTTCCTTTTCTGAAATAATAGGCTGGCTACACAATGTTTCATTACTCGCTTTCCTTTTGTCCTGTAGTGATCATTGCTGTGGGGTGACACAGGATAATGGAGCCATGTGATGCTGCTGCTGGTTATGCTAGGAGGAGCAGCAGAGGAGGGAAAGTCAGAACCCTGGGACACATGCTAAGGCCCCTCCAAAATTCTGCTCAGTCCAGTTAACTGAGTTAAAATCAAAGTCAATGGAAGCTCAGTTGAGAAAAAACAAAAACGAAACAAATAAAACAAGCAAGCAAACAAACAAAAAACAAGAAAAAAAGGTTTGACTTAGATTTTAGGCTGAACTCTGAAGGGTTTTTCAAACTCTGCAATGTATAGAAGTGAATGTACAATGAGTATGAAGAAAAGTAGCTGGGCAAATGATCTGCTTTGCACAGCTTAGATCCAGGGTGTCTATGTAGTACTCCAATTTACTAGTGGTGGGGAAGTTTCTCTGCAGTAGCTCAGCTGAAGCAGTTCATTTTCTGACATTAAAAAGCCTGCTGATGCATGGTTTTTGTGGTCCACGCTAATCAGTACTGCTTGGTTCATTTGAAATTAAAAAATAATGCTGCTAGTCAGCCTCCAAGAATATAATCCAAATAACTGTTTACCTGAATCTTTTCTGTGGCTCTTCAAGCTATATGCCAGTAAAAGGAGCAGGAGGACAGCAAAGACACTGATGAGAGAGAGGAAGATACTCTCCTTTCAGTGCTGATTTGGCAGCTCCTGGTATGATGCCAGTGAGGCTGAAATAGTGACCGCTTCCTCTTCAGCAAGGAGATATCCTGGTTTTGTGCTCTCCTCTCACTGCATGGACATCTGTGCAACACTGTGTGGAAGAGCCTGCCTGAGTCCTGCGAGCTCACGTGCCGTGAGCTGCCCAGGGCTGACAGCACTTTGCCCTGCCGCTCTTTTTTCCTGAAGCCACCCCTTTCCCATTGCTGGGAGAGCTGGTGTGTGTTGCCCGAGCTCAGCTGCTGCCTCTGGTGCTGTGGCAGCTTGTGGCTCTTGCTGATCTCCTCCTTGGAGCGCAGGCACCAGGATACGGCTTGCCTTTGCTCCAGAGGGTGAGAAAAGCGAGCATGTCTCCTGCCTTCTCCCTTGCTTTGTGTCAGGGATAGTAACAGTCTGGCCCGGAAGTGAATGACCATGGAAGAAGCCCTCTGGCTGTTACCTCCTTTGTGAAACTCTCATGTAGTTCTACTGCTTCAGCCCCCTTGCTTTGCCTGGTGTGCAGTGCTGGGTGTTGTCACTCAGCAGGATCTCTGAAGTCCATTATTGCTGGGCAGCACAACAGTCCGCTGCCTTGCACTGTAAAGTCACAACATGAGTTAGCTGAGTATATACGTAGCTAGAGATTTGGCATGTTTGGGTAATAACTTTTTCCTGGTACAGTTAGAAAAATAAGAGAAGGTGATCTTGTGATGGATATGGCTTGGCACAGATGTCAAGCATTAAATTGCAACCATTTTTCTCATACTATTAAAAAAGAAATTGCTATTACCACAAATTTATTTACTGTTCTTTATACTCTCTAAACAGCTAAGGTTTTCCAGAAGAAAGGATTTTAACAGAGAGAGTAAATTAAGCACTGTGAGATATAATTATATTCTTCTGTGTTACTGGTAAGCCAAGTAGGTTCTAATTGTGCTTTATCCTTTAAAATTTGTAATTTATTGAGAATATTGATTCTGTCTTTTTGTAGGTATATATTTGTATGTGGGTATTATTATACCCACCCACTGAGTAGAAGTTTAGCTGCTAAACAAGCTGCTAAATCAACCTCTTCATTCATGGAAGTTTAATACATTTACAGTTTAATTCACTTAATATGCCCTCAGAATCCCTTGTGCTTTGAACCCTGCTGGCATCATCCATTTCTAATAGTAGGGCAGTTGACTGAGGTATTGATGAATGATGGGCACAGTGGGATGTCTGAGGATTTATATATAGAAATCCTTTACTCAAGTTGCTGGCTCAATTCTTAGCAGGGCTGTTACACGTCTCAGAAACTGAATACGATTTTGAACCAGTGGAGGCCTGTCAATGGTTAAGCCACAGCATTTTTTGAGTTGAGGAAACACTTCCACTAGAATAGAAATGAAGAGAGTAAAGTGCTAGCAGTCTTTCTAGTATGTGTTTTAGAAGAAACTCTAAGTATTGGGGAGAAAACCAGGAATGCAGGGAGACATGTTCATTTAATAACTGTTTAAAACATCAAACATTTACATGCTACAGCTGTGGAACCACAATGGAAGTACATTCCTCTCTCTAATATTATTTTGGATATCGGTCTAAGGTACTGGAAAAAATACAGAGTTATGAGGCCAAAGGAGTAGAGACATGTATTCTGGCCTGTCTCCTGAAAATAGAGGGCTTCATGTAAGCTGCTGCTCCTCCACACCCAAGTATCTCACTTTCCTTAGGGCTTCAGAGCCTATCTGTGGGATGAAGCCAGGTGTGCTTTTCCAGAGCTTCTTCCAAGGAAACCTTGGAGAAAACTGCTATTGCATGAATCTGAGGCTAGATTAACTTATATGGTCTCCTGCTCGGCATTGTGGATAACCAGGATGGCAAGTGGCTGTGTGTTCTTTAGATATCTATTGCAGAAGAAGCCAGCTCTTCTGGAAAAGCTGGTGGATACTGAAAGGGCTGAGAGTCTTTGACAAAAGTAGCTTTCTTCAAATTCTAGCGGACTGACCCTGAATTTCCAAAGATGAAAGCTTCCTCCTTCTTCTTTCTCTAAGACAAATCATGTACCTGACCCTTTCCCTTCTAAAAAAATACACAGAAAAGTAATTGGATAATTGGATTGACAGTGTGGTATTCCTTTCTTCCTTGCTAATAGGAGAATGTGAAACTCTCAGAAGCATTCTGATAACATTCAGCAAAACTAATTCAATGGTCATTGAATTCTTGGAAGTCCTCATTAGGATACTAAAACCAAGTATGAGTATGGTCAGCTTCATAAATGGAGCATGGGGAGCTGATGTTGAAGCTGCCTGTTCTTCATACAAACAAGACTGTATTTATTTTACTTCTTCGTGACTTTAAGCAACTATATTTGCAATGATTGCATTGGGCTAAAAGGGTTCACAATGTTTTCATTGCCAGAAATCTAATGGCGTGCATACAGCTGTATATAGTCACAATCATATGCTAGGCCCAATAAAAAGGTATTGTACTCCCTCTAGCTTAAATTCAGCTGCTTCATGTTGTGCAATTGGTATTGTTCCAGTTCATCATATGCTTAGATGACTCATGAGGCATGCACTGTGATATTTAACATAATATGTTTTCCTCTTTTTAAATTTGTCTGCTGTGTGTGATGTGAAGTACAATTCACAATTATTATTTCAGCACTATTAAATCCAACTTGAATTGTTTTGATGGAAACAGCAATCTGTTTTATTCTTCAGATTTGCCTAAACAAAGTGAGTTGTATCAATAGCTAATAGTGTGTATTATATGGTGTTAACTAGTGTCTTTTGAATGGAATGATATTTAAGAATTGCTATTTCATAAGCCACTAGCAGCCAAAGAACCCAGCATCCTCTCTTTCCATAGTATTGAATTATAGGGAGTCAGATTTGCTCTTGGTTTATCCTCATCACACCTGCCAAGTGCCAAGAATTGGGGCCACATCTCTGTTTGGAGATGGTTGGTAATAACCTACCATAACCAGGTGAAAGTGAACTTAATGTCCTGACTGAAGTGCTGCAGAGTTGTTTTTGCAAGTGAGCTGGCCAAAGTTGTTGGCATGTTCACGGTGATCATGCAGCCTTTGCAGGCTTAGTGTTTTAAAATGACAAGGCCTCAGGGAGCAAAAGAAAACCCAGCTGCGAGAGCCAAGGAGAGAGCAGATAGCAAATGTACATATTTTAAGTGGATGCAAACTATTTTGAAAAAAGGAGGTATGGCTTTGAAAGATGTTACAAAGACAAGGAACAGATGGGAAGTATGGTATAGAAAAATGAGGAAAAAGGAGTGGAGGAAGGGTTAGGTCTAGCAGTGAGGAAAAGAGCATTTATCTGATTGACCACCAACAAAAAAAGAGGGATGACAGAAGACTCTGAGGGGTCATTAAATCCAGGACAAGGCTATCAGGACATTCCTCTACCATGTGCAGTGATGTTAATGCAACCATGTGGCTGGAGCAGTAGTTCTGACAAGGCTGTTTGTTATTCAGATATCCCAGACGGAATGTCACTACCCCATCCAAGACTGGCTGTGCATACCCAGTAAGTATAATACCTTCTGGACGTATTGGATTAACCAGGCTTATGTGGATCTTCTGCTAAATTGGCAAATATATCCCAGTATATCCCTGGGGACATTATATGCTGAATAAAAATATGGGGCCTAACAGGCAGGTTCCAGGTTATTCAGTTGACCTGTCTCTACCATCTGGACTGGTGTTACTTTGCTCCAAGGCAAGATACCTGTAATATTTCTGATGGTTTCAATAAAAGAGTGCCTTAAACTCTCTGCTAATAGAGATTTCATCCTTTAACAAATTATTCTACTGGCTTAACCACCATCAAAAACTTCCCACAGCCCTTTGCTGCAATCTAAATTCCTAGCTTTTCATCTGATCCATGGAAAACTTGTTTCCTGCTTTGCAAGCAGTCTTCTCTAGATAAAACAATTCCAGTCCTTTCATTTTTTATTCATAAGTCAAATTTTGTTGACTTTTGACCATACTCATTGCTCTCCTCTGGATTCTTTTTTGCTGGTCGATGTTTTTGCTGAAAGGTGACACCCAACACACGACACTTTGTCTAGCTGAAACTCTGTGACTGGTGAAAAAAAAGTGGGGGATTGTTTCACATTTCTTAAGAGACGATATTCCTGTTTGTAAATCCCAGTATAGGGATTGCTGATTTCCACAGCAGTATTACTGTCTGAATCACTGTCTGCTTGTGACCCATGGATCATTTCCAGCATAGCTACTGCCTATTTGATTATTTCTGATGTTGTATTTGTGTAAGCAGGCCAAAGCTAGAACTTTACACTTACCTTTATTGAACTGCATTTCTCCAGGTAATTTTTCTGCAGTTGAAAATTGCAGAAGACGCAAGAACATCTTACATTCTAATGCTGTCTCCCACTGTTTGCAGTCCTTCCTATCCAGTTACCACCTAAGAAAGCATGAATCTGGTTCAAGTGCTCTCAGACCACTTTGTGATGTGAACCAAAGCACAGTAAAAGGAGACAGTAAGAGTATCCACTCTGTTCTTAATGAAAACACTAATGTACTATACAAAGAAAACTGAAAAGAGTGTAAGGAGATGAGAAGAAAGTGGAAATTACTGCTGAAGCGGAAGGATGTCGATTTTGTTTTCCAGTAATAGCAAGGTAACAAAGAGAGCTTATGACTTTCTCCTCTGTCTTTTCTTCATTTCCTTTTAACATTGTCCTTGTAATTCCTTTTTGACTATATTGTTCCCATGTTTTCTTTGAAGAAGTTGATCCAGAAAAAGTAATAGATAGAATTACAGATTCCATGACAACATCTGTTTACTAGCTTTAAATTTCAACTGATAATTGATAAGCCCTGAATAGGATCTTCAGATCTTCAAATGATCATGAGGATCTTTAAAATATTAGGACCCTGAGTTCTTGAAAAGTATTTTAGAAATCCTAGAACCAGGTAAATGCAAGGGGAGAACTCATATCATTTGTGTATGAGATTGATCTGCAGCCAGAATTCAGTAAGAAGACAACACAAGTTGTGGTACACAAGTTACCACAATTAGTATGACAATTAAAACCCTATGATGACTCAAACATAAAAGTAGCTACAGCAGCCTTAAAGTAGAGAAAAGATCAATTTGCTCAGAAATCAGATAATAAATTAAAATTGATGTCATTGCCTGGAAGAGCAGCATATACTAAGTACCATATGAACAAGGAGTGAATGTTCTTTATCTGCATTGTGTAAGTCACGGATCAAAATGTGCTGCAGTTCAGAATATCTTTGAGGTATATACTCTGTACTCTGTACTCTTCCCCTACTTGATTTTGCTTTAGATCCAGTTGCTTCAGAGGAGTCTTGTAGTTTGTTTAATGTATTATGGATGCTTTCTTCCTCGTGGCTAAATTCTGTGTCTAGCTCCCTGTGAACTGGGGAGCCTCCAAGGAGCTGGCTAAGGAAAGAGTTTGCCCTTTCTGCTAAATGTTTGTACAGCCTAATACAATGAGAGGCATATAAAAACTCCCAGTTGAAAAATATTTATTATTAATAGTATCATTAATAATATTATTAACAGTAAATAATAAGTTCCAGTTGTCCATGCCTTCCACCTATATTGTTTTTCTGGTAATGTCTTGGGAAGCTTTTTTTTCTTGTCCCTCTTTTGGGTACTATTCCTTTATTTAACTTAAGCCTTCCAAAAATCAGGTATTTAGTTTATGCTAATGATTTGTCCTCTGCCTTTCACTGTGGAGAGAGTGGCACCTCTGCCAGGGCATTTTTCCCATCCTCATAAAGGAACATAAGATGGAGTGAATTGCTGTCAGGAGGTGCGGGTGGTATTCCCATCTCTTTTCCTTAAGGCAGGCAGGATGCAAACAGGTCAGGCCTAACCTCAGATGTCTCAGGTCAGGTGAGACTGAGCCTGTCCACGCTGCATATCTCTGATCTTGACCTCACCCTGCCAGCTGAGTTTTGTTGTTCAGTAGCTGTCAGCATTTGTGCTAGCTGATTCTGAAATCCAAAGTTTTAGTGTTGCCTTTTCTCTTTTAAAGGCTGCCAAATGATTACACTGTCCTTATGCTGAAAAAGGGGAGAAAGTGGAGAAATTTTACCTCTCATACTGCAGAAGTCTTGCAAATGAGGCTATCTGTAGACTACACACAGACTATGCAACAGGCCAAATACTATATAAATAGTAACAGTAACAATATATAATAACAAGATAGCAAAAAATATATGTACTAAGAACAAAAAGGCTGAAGTATAAAATGTAATCCCTTGGGTCTGAGGCTGCATTTCATCTGGGGCATTAATTTTCCAGAATTATATAAGTTGATACTTACACTGTCATTTGCAGAATGGCTTTGCTATTACAGTAATTTCAGTGGAGAGAGGCATTAGTCTGTCTCAGTAATCTGTGTGTGAGAGCATACAGAGTGCATAGAATGAATAGATGAAGAATTAAATATTCTTTCTGCTTACAATTCAAATAAAAATTAAAACTTGAGGTAATAGTGTTTCTTTGAGTCCATCTTGTTCTGTCATCCTGTATTGGAGCTTGGCTTGGAAAAACTTAGTCTCCTGATGTGACATGTCTCTGACTTCTAAAGGAAGTATCCTATTGACCAGTAGATATCATGCACATTGTGTATCCTTCCTCCAAAACAGCAAGGTTGCCAGGATTTGTCCTACAATAAAAGAAGGAAAACTGGCTCATGGTGAGTCCTCTGGAGCTAACCTCTCTCCCTCTGCACCTCTCTGCCCCTGTAGAAAGCCCCAATTCATTCTCCTCACCTTCCTCACTGGTGATCTCATTTATCATGATGTTAAACATCATATTGTGTGTGACAGTTTGAACTGCTTACTGCAGTGTTCTGCACAGTCTGTGACTATTTCCTTTATTTCTCTGGGTTATAATTTATTAGTATTGAGTAAATGTGTGCACATAATACACTGTCTGCTTAATAAATATCCTAGTTGTGAGATTTATCAGCTTCATGTCGCTGTGCGTTTGGACTAATTCTCTATGAATGATACAGACTAACTAGATAGCCTTTATTTTTGAGCCATTGCTTGGTTTATCACTTGCTGAAAGTGATTTTTTTCCAGTGTTTTAGCTGTTTGCTACAAAACTGGTCATATCTATGGACAGTTTGTGACCATCAGTTCCACAAATTGATGCCAGAATAAAGACCTTTCCGCAACATATATAGAATTATTCTCTCAGTTGTGGAAGTTAGAACTGGAGAGTTCTACATGCAAGTTATTCACTGGAAAATTTTTTTCTATTTCTAAAGAGTGAAACTTTGTGTAAAACTTCACTTTCAATAAAATCCAATTAGAGAAAAATGATGAAAATGTGTATTTCACTTTTATCCATAATTAAATATTTCAGTTTCTTATTTAAAAATATTTCTAATTTTCACAGTTTATAATCCTAAATATCATCCTAAACATAATTTTAAATCAAAATTAGAACAAAAAGTATTCATTTTTTAAATGGAACATTTCAGTTTACCAATTAGTTTTATTTATTTTTTTATGAAATAAAATCCAGCTTTTCCTTTTGTCCTTATTCAAAATGAGAACAGATCTGATATTTTTCAGTAGAACAGAAAGTTTGTGCTCAGACCCGCACACATTGGTAAGTGTAATAGGTTAATTTTGTCTATCAAACTGTGTGGAACAGATTCAGCATAAAAATGGTCACTATTTTCATAATATTTGCCAGTATTTGGGGGGATGTTCTGCCTGTAGCTGTAGTCTTGTAGACTAGTGCTTCCTAATCCTACAGTTAGCTGGGTGCCTCAAGTGTATTACAGTTATTTTGATGGTTGTTTACTGCTCATTATGTTTAAACTACTGCTTCTTTTATTTATATTTTCCTAGTTTACATTGTTGCAGGTTTTTAATTCAACGTTCTATTATTTTCCTGTAACTGGAAAGCATTTTATAAGTGATGGACCAGTTATGGAAAGCAATTTGTAAGTAATCAGACCAAATTTCCATTTGAATTAAGTATTAGAGATCTTCTTGACAAGAAAGATATTAATGGCAGGAGAAGTGATGAGGACCTGAAGAGCACAGCTTGACACAAACACTGATTTTGGAGACATGTAATAATAAATTATAGTATTTGGAAACTCCAAACATGAAGAATGTGGAGAGTTATTTAGTGCAGGAGATGAACGTTTCTCCCTTTCTTACTGTTTAGAGACATGGCCCACAGAAACCATTTTAAAGCCTACATGTAGTAAGTAATGTTGGGGAAAAAAGCAGAAGAGTTGGTTATCTGTGCAGACAGACTTTGAGAATGACAGTCAGACAGCACATTTTGGGAGACATCATTTTAGGCGACATCATTCTTCAGAAAGAAACTGAAGATCTTTGTGATGTATTGTCCTAAGTGTCCCTTCATGATTTTCTAAAGTTTTTGATTTTGCACTTCCACTTTAAATTTATTTCTTAGTTTTTATGTAAGTCTTGCTTGTAATAAAGAATTCAGGACTTGCTGTGGAAAGTAAGAGTTTATTTCTGGCCAAAATAAAGCTGACATCAAAACCGCTATATTTCTATTCTACTTTTGCAGATTACTTGAAATACTAGATAGTTAGATATCAATCAAGCTTAGTGAGGAGAGCTGAGCATAAAGGAAGATATATAAGCCCTTCCTTTGAGAGGTGTAAACTTAGCTTTGAGAAAGGATTAAGAAAATTGCCCCGTGTAGTAAGCTCTGAACCAAAAGAGCTATAACAGCTTTTGTTTTCATCTCTGCTTTCCATCATTGTGTTACACATTGGAAGACGAGTGCTACTTTCAGATCACAGCTGGAAATCTGGTCCCGGGGAGTTTCCATGGCACTTCACCATTGGAGAGCCTGTGCTTCCACACACCTGGTGTGAAACCCTCATGTTACTTGCGTTGCACATGCCTTGCACATGCCTTGCACAAAGCACCAGAGTCCACAGTTCAGTGGAATTCAGGTGTTAATTGCTCTGAGATTTGCCATTAGGTAGGCAAATTGAAAACTCTTGTTATAAGCCATAGAGGTATCAAAGATCTTGCTAAAGTTCGTCCTTATAAAACACCATCTATTGGGATGAAGTCACTTAATCTCTCCAGGCAGTTTCCTACTGCTTTTAGTGTGAATGATCTTAGACTGATGCCTGGAAAAGAAATGCGCAAACTGAAACAAGAATATTTCTCCTCAGGTTTTGCTTTGTCTTTGTACTACATCCCTCTGGAGGTGCATTCCTGAAACTATCTGAGGAAATATTTTTTCCTTCCTGATTTTTTTTTCTAGTAAAGATGTTCAGTTATGAACACTATTAATTCCAAAAGTGCATTGTTTTTAAGCACAGAGTGGCACTGAAATAACTGGAAACCATTGCTAATGAAGCATCCAGAGAACTCTGGTGACATTGCAATTACATGGTTGTGCAATCTGTTGATTGACAGAAAAATAATGCTTGCTAAAGGACAGTTTGGTGTCAAAGACAATTGTATTTACTTAGTTAACAATGATTTTCAGAAGCAGGAGGAATCTAAAGGTTTTCATTTTGAAAATTTATTGTAAGAGCTGTTCTTTATGGTTATTATTCCATTGTATACTTTCTTAAACAGTTAGTGTCTTTAATAAATGGTATTTTCTCTCTTGCTGTCTTTTTTATGCCTAGACATTTAATATCGGCATAGCATTATATACTTAAAAAATTCTCCCGTTTTTTTTTCTGACACAACTTGTACTTTATCAAAAAACTCTATGACCTGACTGCAAGGAACAAGGAGCAAGGCAGTCTTTTGAAAACACAATACTAATGTCTTTGTAACCTGCACCTTTGAAACTGGTGCCTAGAAAGATCTTTCATGACTTTTTGCTGAGGTTCTTTTTGCAGTGAGGAAATTCATCAAATTCTGCGAAAGATTTAGCCGCTCCAGCACTCAGTGGTGTCATCTGCATAGTTTGCCATTTAGGATCACAGGATAGTAGTTTTCTTAGTGGTGTAGATTTTCTCCTCCATTTATATTATCCTTAAATTAGAATTCATCAGGCATCTTCATGAGAATCCCCCAAATACCTTTATATACATATATATAAAATACACTAGATACGTATATACTATATAATACAGTATGTGTGTGTATATGTATGTATATATATGCATTGTAATACCAAAATTATAGCAGCCCAACTACCCAACTAGTTCAATGCTAATATGAAATCTCACTATCAGTTCTTATGTTCCTGTTTCAGTGATTATCTGCATTTCTAGCCAAGTTTGCTTGAGTTCAGAATGTAGAAAACTTATAGGCTTTGACAACATAGTGAAAGTATAGTTCAAACACTGAATATATTTTTCTCTACTTTTTAAAATTCAGTAAGACAAAAAGCTGCAGAGCTTTGGATAAAGTGTTGGAATCTGATAAGGAAAGAATCAGCATCCTGGGAAAGGAAGTGGCAACTTGCTACATTTCTACATATTTTGACTAATTTACTGCTCAAGAACTTTGTGTGGTAACACTGGAAGGAGAGAGTCTAGTCAGAAATACAATACCATAGGGAGTAATTTAACAGACCATTTCAGGCACATGTGTAGCAAACACAATGTAAAAACATAAATTGCAAAGTGTCTTTTCTTTGACTTTATTTTCTTTTTTAAAGTACTGAAAAAGTAATTTTAAAAGTCATTCTTCAGATGAGACATCACTAAGGCATCAACAAACAGGCAATAAATGGAATGACAAGGTAGCCCACCATGAGTGAGGGGGATGTGAGTTTGCCTCCTTTCGACGAGACCAGAGATTTTATAGCAAAATATAGGGCTTGGAAGAAGCACTGGAGAATCTTTGAAAAAATGCCATAATCCTATTTGAAAGTTGAGCTATTAATCTCAGTGTTTGATTGCCTTTCTACTGGAGCAAGCTCTGCACATGCCTCTGTGGCGACTTGTGAGTCTTTCCTGGCCAGACTTAGTCCACAAGATTGACCTAGTGCTGTCAAGGCAACGCGCACTGCAATGAGTGTGGATTCATGAGATTGGAGACAGCCTGGGAAAGCACATGTGCTGTAGGGCTGTCCAGCACGACACTGTAGACTGGATGCAGTTGATGCCATATAAATGTATGCCTATACGTACATATATGCATGCCTTCACTCTTTACCAAAGTATTGAATTGAATTTCACTTAGTTTAAATGTTCCTGATGCCCCAAATGTATCTATGAAACACTTTCCTTAGAGCCGAGCCTTATTCTCAGGCAGTTCAGCTTGTCTTATTCAGTGGAGATGTGCTTTAGTTGGATTGGCTATAGGTGTTTTTTCTGGAATAGACTTTTCCTTTCTGCAACACTTTTCTATTGGATAAGGATCTTGCTTGACTTTTTGCTTTCTTTCATATATGTTGTTTATCAGTACTGCACTGCATACATAATTTAAATTTTTCTGTTCCTGATTGTATTGTTCCTTGTTTATTGTTAACTAGAATTTACTATATCAGGAGCAGGCAGCAGAAACATATTTTTGGTGTCATCATTAATACAATATTGAAAGGCTGAAGATCTACTGCTGATCTCTAACACAGCCCCTTATAAATTCTTTTCTGCTTGAAACTCACTTCCTCTCTTCGGCCAATTTGCAGTCCAGTAAGCCAACTTTTCACTTATTTCATGTTTCTGCACTTTAACCTTTGATGAAGTGCTTGGCTAAATGCTTTTTGAAGATCTAAGTACTTCACTCTATTTTTTGCTGAATCCTTTAGGATTTCAGAAGTCTGTTGAGCAAGTTAGGCTGTTTTTAACCTTTTAATAGTTTTTATGTTTATTTATATGTAGATGCTTTTGTCAAATAAACAAACATTTATGGAGGCATGCATCTATCACTACCAAAATCAAATGAAGAGTCACTTGAGTTAAATGTCAGGTTTCGTTCTTTGTCTGAGAGAACCTGGTGGAGGCAAAAAATGCTCTATTTTTTTAGCATTCTTTGAATTTCTTCTGCTGAAAAAGAACAGGAGATGATAGATACAAAGCTAAGGAGCATTTAAGACTGATAAGATTAATTCTATTGCAGGAGGCCCATATGAAGCTCTCCGAGGTGCATAAACACTGGCTTGCTTGCTGATAGCATCAGCACAGTCGGGTGGAGCAAACTGGCCACAAAAACTAACCTTGCATCTTGTATGCGATGGTGAAAGCTCCTGTGTCCAGCGCACACGAGAGAAGTGCAATGTTCTTCACGGAGAGCTGTGAGGAGGGCACAGCCTGGATTTACCAGAGAGACAGCACAATTTCCAGTGTCTGCAGCTGGGCTAGGGCAGTGAGTCACCAGTGCCTGACTAGTAAGGGGTCCCAGCCTTTTGGCCTCCAGCAGCTGCTGCAATCTCCGTGTTTGATGCGTAGGGTCCTGACAGAGGTGCAGTCCAGCCCAGGGTGACGTGCTGTTTGCAGTACAAGCTCCCATGACATTTGATTTCTGACCCATGTAGAGTGACTTCCAGTAGCTGATGACACATCTCCAAACAGCTGAGAGACACAGTGAGGACAGTTTCATGGGTACCTTATGAGTCTGATGGGAGATTTTCTGTGGGATATTCTTTGTATGACTCCGTCACACTGCAAACATTTTTTGGAGGATAGTTCTGCCTTTGCTGCCTGTTTCTGCCTGATTTTGGGAAAAGAAACAGGGCATTGGGATGTGGAAAGCTAAATGTTAATCACAGTTTTTAGAATTACCTTTGCTATTTTAAAAACTTCTCAGTGTAAAACTGATCTTGTGTATTTATTAATGTCTTTGATCCTAAGTTTACTTGCCTGCTTCCCAAAGTGCTAGGCATCAGCCAGGCAGACTAATTATCGGGCAGGGGGGAGAGCTGCTGTATTGCAGCTGGGAGGGAGGATAATACATGGAGGCTGGGTCCTACTCCCTGAAGCCTGGGACTAGCGAAACCATCGCCATCTCCAGTCCAGGGGCTGCTCTCCAAGTCTCATCACAGATAGGTGGCCATGGGCTAATGAATTGCCCCCAGAACAAATCCAGCAAGGGGAGCTCCAGAGCAGGGTCTGTCCTCACCTCCTGAAGCCATGATGAACATGCTGTGTCTTGGACCCCAGGCACAGCACCCTCCCTCCTTTCATTCCAGTGCTGCTGCAAGCAAAAGGGAAATGGAGTGTTACGAAGGAGAGAGGGCTGAAGTCCTCTGAGCCCCCCTCATACCTTGCTGAGAAGTTGTAGCACTAAATCTTATGTGTGGTCAGTTGACTGCTTAGGGTCTCCTATTATACCCTGTGGGCCTGGTTTTGGAAATCATGTTAGAATAGGCTAGGCTGGTTTATATTGAATCTTTGCTCCAGAAACCAGTTTGACTTGACTTTGGAAGGTATGCTCTAACGTATTATTTTTCTTTCTGGAAATAAAGAATGACCCATCTTCACTGAAAACAGTGTAATTCAGCTCTTCTAATGAAGGAATATGGATATTTTGGTTATCAAAGCTCTTGTTTGAAAGCTTATTCAGTGCCTCATGCCTGGAGACAGAACTGGAGGGATGCCCATACAGCTAATGCTGGTGGGAAGGAGGGAGAGAAGGAGGGAGGTAGAGGAAAGAAAACAGTGAGATCGTATAAAAGGACCACTATTTTAAGAAGATGATTTAGAAGATTTAAAATTTAGCTGAATGTCACATAACTACGGGAACTGTGAAAAGAAATGATAGATGACCACATTTGCATTATTTGTTGTTGGTCCTACAGCCTTTTATTGGAGGTAAATATTCACAGTTAATTCTAGTACAGCCTCAGAACAATATTGTATAGAAGAGCATTGTTCTTATTACAAATTTTAGAGTGTTTATGAAAATGAATCAATTAGCTAGTAGAATTGAATTTCAAATGTGAAATGAACTACCCACATTAGGTAGAGCCATATATAGAAATTATGTGCACTCTGCCATAAATTCAATGCTGAAATACAATTCATTCTATTTGGAAGATTTGAAACTCCTTTCATTTGCATAATTTGAAAGATGGCTAATATTTCAGACCTGTTCCACGGTAGAGATCACAAGAAATAAATACATAAATGCCATAGCAAGACAGTTTCTGTCACTAGTCCTCTATTTTTAAACAAACTAAAACTTTACCATGAGAAGACCTATGAACATAAATCTTTACTCCCTTAATGGCATCTCTAGATAGGCAAACAGATCAGCCTAATACTTTTCAAATTGCATGGACTAATGATAGATCTTAAAGCTCATTATTTCAGAGAGGTCTATTTAATTTTGTTTCCAGTAATGATAATTCTGTTGTTGGTAATCCCTTGCAGTACTAATGCTCCAGCAGTGACCTTAATTCCCTCGTGCGTTTGTCCATTTCCCTTCTTCTGCCTACCTTCCAAGTGATCAGACAACTCTTAATTTAAAAAAAAAACTTTTCAGTTTTCTGAACAAAACTTGAGCTCTTGCCCACATCTGCTGTGAAAAGCCTTATAATTTCTCTTGGGTAAATATAGAAGGCCCTTCTATTCATACAGATTAAAATTAATGTGCTGATATATGCAGAAAAGAGAGTGCATTTTTGTCAGACCATGAGTCAGTCAAGAGCAGGGAGGCAGGTGGTGATATATGGAGTGCTAGGCATTTCAGTTCATAGCAGCACAGGAAACAGCGCGGACTTCTTAGGGTAATGGCCCTTGCTACACTTGGTATCTCAGCGTATAGCCTTTCATGTTTATAGAGCGATATCCTAAAGCCAAAAAGGCATTTTCCTACCATTATACCTACTGACAGCCTTTCTACAGCCTCTCAGGTTGGACTCTTGGAAACCTTGTTCTAACTTCAGGCCTAAGTATATTAAGGATAATAATGTAAGGAAATATCCTTACAAGAATGACTATTCCTGATGAGCATAAATTTCTTTCTAGCCAAGTAGTCTGTCTCTGACCATAACCAGTCACAGATGCCTAGTATGCCTAGTATGCTAAAACAAAAGAAACCAATACTCATTATTCCTTGGTATATTCTCCCTGCTCCTGGCAGTCTGTGGCTAAAGAACCTCTATTGCTTATCTCCTTTAGAGAAAGACAATGACAAAAGCAGAAATGAGCAGAATTGAGCAGAAATGTCCTGCAGATGGAATCCAGGCTGCAGTCCAGCATTTGTGCAATCCTGTCCTGTGTAATAACTGCAGAAGAAATTGTCCTTCTTAGACAATGCCACATTTAGCCTTTCCTTTCCTAGAGGCCAGATGGCGATTTTCTGGCTGACACTGAGTGCTATCTTATTTCTAGCAGAGTAACACTGAGGTCACTGGCAATCAGTATAACTAAGGGGACCTTACAAGTGAATGCTGCACTCTTAAGTTCAGGCTTTATTTCACTCGGTTTGTTGTAGCCTCTTTTCCTTCCGAACACTTTTAGTCTCACTTTTTATGCTGTGCTATAAGACTAATTATTCTCAATATATTTGTACAGCTTTGTATTGTATTTTCCATCTATTATTCTTGAAATATAAAATGCTTTGAATCCTTTTATATCTGGCTGCACTACCTAATTATTCCTCATTTGTTTTTATTCTCTTCCAATTTAGTATCATCTGCAAAGTTGGAAATCATGTTTTCATATCATAATTAGACCTCTAAGAACTGAAGAAAACAGCTTGGTGAATAAGCATGTAGAGGTTTGGTATTTTTTTTTCCTATTCTCATTATCATGGAGATTTAAAGTGAGACAATAAATTAGAAATGCATGAAATTATGAGTTAAAAAAAATCAAGCTGTTTGCCTATGGGCCATAATATTGCAGCAGCCAGAAGTGATGTGAAGAAGTAGCTAAGATAAAAAATTTGGTTAGAAATGACTGATAAGGACATAAAAGCTGAGCTAACATGTTTCCTTACCAACTATGCTGCCTTAGAAGACATGCTTATCTGGACCATGTACCTGTACTGCTAGTGTCAGGAGTTTAAAAGTTCTCTTCTTGTTCTACCCTCTCTACATTTGGTCAGTATGTAGGGGGAAGCTGGTTAGCAGTTGGCACTTTGATGCAGGCATAATCTTCTACCTTGAGAAAATCAATCTCTATGCCCAAGGTTAAAGATTACCCCATCTTTAAAACATGACTTACAGTATTTCCTGCATCTCAGAGATATATATATCTCATACTTCAATAATAGGATATAAGTACATTCACTCTATGACAGAAGAGGGCTCCACTAATTATATTACTTAGCATACTGTAGCAGAAATCAACCAGTTGGACATTTTCTAATACCAGCACGGCAGAGCAACTTGGGAGTCTTTACTCCAGTCAAAAGTGTATCTAGCAGTCTATATCTTAAATAGAATAAGCACCAGAGAATACAATTTATTTTGTCTCCATTTGGTGCAAATTACAACAGTTGGATGAGTTGCTTTAAGCTGTTACAGAGCTGTAGACAATTCAAGGCACATATTTTCTCAAATCTGTAAAAATAGAATGAGGTAACAACTATCCCACAAATAAACAAAAAGATTGCAAGGTATATAAAGGATCTCTCTTATCTGTGCCTTTTTCAGTCCATGTTTTTCTTCACAGGATTATCGTTGGAGTCTACAGCATTCTCAGAAGAGGAACAAATGCAATGGATCAGCCCAGGACAGCATCAATTCTGAAACCACCGACTCTGTTCAGGGAAGGCCCCGGCTTCCTTTTCCTTTTCGTTTCCAGATGGAAGAGATGACGTTCTGTTTCTTGCATCTACAGAGATGTAACTATCTTTAGCTAATTTCCAGCAGAGAGTCACAGAGCATTCCCTGTGTGAGTTCAGACAGGTGCAGGCTTCGCAGTTATCTGCCAGTAAGTTTATTATGACCATTATTCTTAAGTATATCTTCCTCCTTCCAGTTCAGATAACACTCAGAACAGGTCACCTGCACTAAATGGCCCCCTCATGCTGGTCCCATAGCATTGGCTTCACGGTGAGAGATCATAAAACTAAGAGACAGACTGTAGGGGGTCAGCTATGCTTTGATGTTGGCTGCTTCATTGTTTTTGTGAAACCAGGCATGAAAAGTAAAATGTATTTTCAATAGTTAGTGCCATTGGCAGCGAGTGAGACATGCTTCTGGGAATGAGAGCCAGTGAGCTATAACACTTACGGAGTCAGTCTAATGTTCTGAATATCTCTGGACCTGATTCTGACTTCCCTTCACCAGCATCGGCTGGGAGTAGCTCCTTCAAATTCAGAATGGTTACGCTAGTAATATGATTGTCGTATAGCAAGAGAGATCAGAATCACGTCAGATCTGCCAGAAGGGATAGAGTCTTAAATTGCAGCCAGTGTTTTTTTGGCCCACACTTTTCAGGCACATTCAATTACAGGTGCAGCTTAAGTCATTTATATGTCTTCCTGACTGACAGATATAATGGTTAATGTCCTACCTGCAAAATTATGCCCACAAGTATGTGCAGCTGTTGTTCTGAGCGAGCAGAAGGAATGCATAATTGTGGTACTTTAGCAACTTTTACTCTTCTCTGTAGCATGCTAGAAAGTAGGAAAACATTGTTAAAAATGTCATTTAATCCTACTAGTACGGGACATTTTAAATGTAGTTATTAAATATCATCTCTGCAGGGCAGAGTTAAGGGCATTAGTACACTGTAACTTCATATTTTTCCATAAATCTATCAGATGTTACTCTTAAATATAACTTCAACTATATATTTACAGGCTTTGGAGCAGTTTGATTTTAGATGACATTCCTGTAAAACCTATTATGTTGCTGGGCCATAGAGTTTTTACCTTAGAATGTAAAAATGCTTGTGAAATTATTTCAGCTAACACTTTAAAGTGTGCCTCTGTATTTGTACTGATTACCCTGAACACATATTAAATTGTTTATTGAGTGCATGGCTGGTCTCCTAAATCTCATGTAGGTTTTCTATTCCCTAGATGATTCAGATATTTTACTAGAGACATAATTAACTACAAATTAGAATTTTTAAGAAAAATGATCTTTAATATAAGCCCATGTGGAATATTTTTTTAATTCAGGAATACTTTCAAGCATACTCAGTGTTTCTCCGAATAGTCTAAATAACTGACAATGGAACCCAATTCATGACAGCAATTTGGATATTATTCTTATTTCATTAAGATATTAAGGCAACTTTAAAAATAACAGATGATGTCTAAAAGAAGTTTTTGAGGCCTTGAGAACACTTTGGGGGAAGATGGACAAAGGCAACTGAAAATACCATCTGAATTATATAATGTTTTAACTTGGAAATAAGAATGGCAATTTTTATGGTGAAAGGCCAAATAAGAATATAGGATTGTGCCAGCGGTTCTCTGTTTCCATTTCTACCCTTGTTTTGCTGCAGCCTACAACCCATTCTCTGTGAGACAACACTGAAAGGTGGTTAAGGTAAGCACCAACATACACAGTGAAATCTTATAAAAAGAATTATCACACTGTTATTTCTCTGAATCTTTAGCAGGATAAATGATTCCTTAAACTCCATACTCCAAAACCCTATCGTAAAGCTCAATTTTGAGATAGTAAAAAAAATCCCAGGTCAAAACAAAGGCTTAGACTGAGATATTTCCTTAACTTTGGTATGCCATAACCATTGAAATCTTCCAAAATTGGCTTGGTCCAACTTATTCCTAAATGGCTGTGCAGGCTCCTCATCCACATGAGCATCGCAGCTCCTGCACAGTCTGCAGGTAGCACAGGCACAGCCCTTCCCAACTGGCTATGGAGCTGTGCAATATCTGATGAAATGCTAGCACAGAGATATTTTCTGTAGCAATTATTGGTCCCCAAATTCCCGTTGTTTCTTTAACTGCATTTCTCTTTGCAGCCCCCATCACTGTGAAAGATTTTAAGTGATGAGGAGAGTGCTGTGTGGATCTCTGCCTTTGTATAACATTTATCTGCAAACAGTGTTCAATATAATTGAGTAGGAATTACATTAAATTCCCACATTACAGCTGGATTTGGTGGAGAGGGCTGTGGAGTAGTTTTGAAGAAATCACTGTGTTCTTTCACACTTTGTGATGTGAGTGCCTTCAGATTTCATGGCTTTGTCACACTTTAGATCAATGGTACTGTGTTGATCAGCCATAAAACTATCCTTTATTTGAAATTAAATGTGGAGAAGTTTAAATTGTTCTGTGTTTATACAGGCATAAGTAGCTCATCTTTGACAGTGCTCAGATTATTATACTGCAGCTGCAGCACATTTGAATTGCACCAAATGTAGCTGTTTAAATGTCAGCTTGATTTTGTCAAGACCTACTTTTCACTTGTTATAAATATTACTCGTTATAGATGCTAGAACTATTCAAAAAAGAGGAATGCCACTTAGAGTAAAGTCAAAGCATTCAGAAGTGATATGGATCGTTGTAGGACATAAAAAATAAATGAACAAAGTGATCTTTGCATGTATTTTAGGATTTGGGGGTGGGAGAAGTCACTCTCTCCTTAGATAAATACACACACAGCTTTCCGAAAACTTCTGATGACAGTAATTAGTATTAATGTAAATTTTTGGTATATATTCATGGAGACAAACCCAACATGAATATCTTTCCTAAAACTGAATTAATATAATCAAGTTCAGGAAATAACCATTTTTAAAACTGGTAAAATAATAAAAAAAAAGAAGATTCAAATATTCAATTTATGTAGGCTTCTTACTGAAGATGTTAAATTTTGATTTTCTCAGAAAGTTGTCTACAGTATTTTGGTATAACGTAACAAGGAGAGAATTCTGTTTATAATTTAAGACCTTCATTGCTGCCAAGCAATTAGACGGTCCATAATCCAAAGCCTAAAATAGAAATGAAGAGGAAAGTCGTGCATCCTTTTCAGAATCTCGGGAAATTGTGAGCTCAGGCTCAGTTCAAATTTTATCTGTTTCATTGAGAGAAATAGAAAGTTTATCACTGCATATAAAAGGTTGGATTACAATAATGATTGTAATTTTCTTGAGTGGAGGAATTACAATTTTCTAATTTTATATCACATGGTGGAACAAGAGTGAGGAGGATTGTTTGCATTTGGAACAGATCAGCCACATTCAGGAGAAAAAAAAACTATCTTAGAAAGCAGCTTTTAAATAGACAGGTAACTCGTCAATAGTACTAAAGGACGTTCTGTCTCCACTAATGCAATTATGGCCAAATATTTTTGTTTGGATTGGGAGAAAAAGTCTGCATTCTTAGCTAGAAGGTTTTTAAGAGCTCCCATTTTCTTGCTTTTTACTGTGGATATTAATTCCACTATGGGGCAGTGGCAATGTGACAGATGTTGCCCTTATACAGTTTTGACTGTCAGATTACATTAATCCTAATTACTATCTATTATTAATTTCCTTTCTGACCAGTCACTTTAACTAACTCAAAGTCTTAGCTTTATGTCATCAGAAATCAAAAAGCTAAGTGTCTAAGTTTCTAGAACAAAATAGTTATTTTTCATCAGGGTTTTGTGATACCTTATTTCCCTAAAACACAGGCTGATTGAATAGGATGGTATGATAGGGAGAAATATTGACCTGGGGAAAGCTCCAAAGAACTTGCCTTACCTGTATCTTTCTTTTTCTATTTTACATATTCATTTTTTAAGTACTTCCAAACCATTTTACTTACTATGTTAAGTGTCTAATTTTTATTGATATCACAGAGGACTCATTTAAATTTTCATCACAATTACACCAGCACATCTTATCATATTGCCACAGTTTTATCATTATTGTAACTTTAATTATATTTTCTTACTAACCAGAAACAATTATAGAAAGACAAGAAATGTTATAACTTAACAAAAACATTACAAACCTGGTTCTTCTGAAAGAATATTGAGAAGTGTGATGTAGGTGCTCCAAACGCATTTCTGCAGGAACATTTGAGCCCTTTCTCCTCCATTAAGTGTAAAGGGCATCAAGGAGGCTGATGTTCCCTTGGGTTTGTGATTCTCCAGAGGCCTGGAGGAGTCAGTACTGGTGACCTCCAAGGACCTCCAAGGAGGGTGGATCTGAGCCCTTGAAATAACTTCATACAGTGCTTGAACCCTCTGATGTTCTAGGGGCTAAACTCTGTTCTGCTGTAGCCTGGCATAAATCTGTAGTTATTTATATAATCAGCTATGCTACCTGTATACTTTAAAGCAGAGTTTGCTCTTTCATTTAGGTCCGCACACAGAAAGGAGAGCGAATTAAGTTTGATTTTTTATAGGATACTTTCTGAGTCAATTTCTGAGAATCTGGTAAGTCTGGTGCACACTCAGTAGTACCAACCTTTTCACCTGCACAGAACTAAGGCATAGGAAACCTAAAAATAGATGGGAACAATATATATGGGGTAGAAAGGAGAAAGAAGTTAGTTCAGCTAGAATATTCCAAAACACATTTATGCTCAGCTGGAGGAACAAGTATGGGGACTATGAATGGTTGAGTTGGCTCGGGGACATCATCTGAATTAGATCCACTTGACAGGCTGAAAAAACATTACCGCTGCATACAGTAATGCCACAAGTCCTTAGCTTTTGTGGTTGCTGTTATTTATGCGGCATTTTGCTTTCTGTAAAGGATGTTTACATTTCAGTTGTAGCTTCCAGTCTGAGCTCACAATTTCTATGACAAAATTTATATTTCTATGTAAAAGAGTTAAGTTTCACAGTGAAACTCAGTTTAATTTTTCACCTTGCATTTGCAATGTAAACTTGATTTTTTAAACATACTTTCCAGCTCCAGTATTCGCTTATTAGACTTAGGATACTATGACACTTTCAAGATGCTTTCTATTTATAACTTAACGCTATGCAATGTCAAGAACAATCAAAAGCATAAAGGGATGACAGAGAAGAATCCTATTTATCTGATCTGTTTGGATCACTTCTGCAAGTTTCACTCTAGAGTGTCTGTTTGAAGAGCTAAAAATTACCTTTTAAGCAAATCAAACATGCAAACAAAAGTTAGCAGAAAATGAACAGTATCACACAGTAACTTCATCAGGACAGGATCACAAAATTCAGAGCCAGGTAGGTTCATTTCAGATGTCCGAGTACTGGATTTCAGCCCTCAGAGTGACTGAGTCTTTCAGCATGTGGGGAGGTAACATCAGCTGACAGTTTCTTTTCTGTTAGGCATAATTTTCTCTCATTATTTTTTTCATTTGATCTTCATTTTTGTTGCTCTGGAAACAAAGTGCAATTGTAATTTTAGCAGTTTGTGCTTTGTACATCTTTATTTAAACCACACAATTAAAAAAACTATTACTTTCAGAAGTGAAAAGTTGCTATCATTTTGATACAGTGAGTTTATGACAGGCAAATTTTGCTTAAATAGTTCTGATATTTGCATTTGTATGTATCTCCTAAAATATACCCTCTGGCAACTGACTGATTGTTTTTTATCTTTAGTTTTAGGATTAGGGCTTCAGTTCAGCCTCTCAACTTTTTGCATAAAACAAGGGTTTTTCATCGACAAATGATTAGTCATGTAATGGTAGTACCTGTTATGAACTCAGAGCTGGTGATACCATCTGAACCTTTCATGATACTGATACAAGGAAAGCAAAAGGTATTGTGAAACTGTTAAGACCTTGGAGCAAAGCTTCAGCAGGACCCTGAGGGGGTGTGGAAAGGGTGCGAGTTATCACCTTACTCTGCGCCCTCACTGGCTATTGAGTTGAATGATCTATCTCGCCAGGAAGAAAAGAAAAAGACTTTTAAATCATATTGCAAGTTGCAGCACATGAAAGCTGGGAACCTTGAAACTTTTTTCTTCCCTCCACCCCCTCTGACATACGGACCATGTAGCATGTGCTCCTCTCCCAGCACATACACCCTCCAGCTGTCCTCATGCATCCTGCTTTGCTCTCTTCCCTTCCCCTTGCCCCTGCTGTAGCAGTGAGAGTGTGCAAGCAGCACTAGCCTGGCTGGGATGAAGAGAAATTCAGAGCTACAGCAGAGCCATGAAGTACAGAATAGGTAGAGGACTGATGTAGGACGTGCCATACATAGGGTGGTAAGACACAAGACTAGTGTAGTAGACATGTCAGCGGTGTCAGAACTTCATGTTTGTGGTCCTCTGGCATTAGGTGCATTAAGAATTTCAATACCTCTGCATCAACAAATTGCTTGCCAAGACTGCATGCTGGTAGGCAAATGCATACATGTATAGTGTGATGCATTCCAGGTCCTCAAAAATATCATACATCTAGATGCTCAAAACCATACACTGTTATATTTGTAAAAGAAGTGAATGCTTGTTCTTTACAACTTGTAGACATTTACACTTTGGTCAAAATGGGATTTTGATACTATTAATATCTAGAGATTCGTGGCAGAATCCATAGTCTTGAGTTAGACATCTAAGTTTCCTAAACAACCTAAAAGAAAGATTATGTGACTCACAATGGTGTGCACAACCCTAAGCAGTGAGCCATCTGAGGTAGCAATAGCAAAGCCCTCAGGACAAACTCATGTTTTAAATCCTCACCCTCTCTGGGGTTTAGGTGCTTAACTGTGCATTTCTCTGCACTCTTGATTTATAGCCATGAAAATAGGCACTTAATCCTCTTCTTCAGACAAAAACAGATAGAACAAGAATCAATCTTTTCTTTTAAAAGGGAGCCAGGGGAGAAGTAGGTGGTGATTCCACTCACCTCCTCCTCAGCTCTTTTTCATATAGGATCATAGATAATTCGTTTCAGTCCTTTTTTCTGCTAGCGCAAACTCAATTTGACCTGGAAAGTTCCCCAGTCTATAGGCTGCTATAGCCTATAGGGAGAATAAATACCTTCAAACTCTGCTCCTGAAGATAGAGCTGGTTGTATAGAAGAATTCAGGATTCAATGAGCTAAGGAGGGAAAGTAAGAGCAACCCAGATTTTTCAGTGTAGTGGTTAGGGCACTTCCATGGATATGGAAGACTCTAGTCTATGCTTCAAGGTCTATTTAATTATATTCTTTTACATAGGCAGTGCATAAAATATGGGAATAGTTGTAGCAGAGACCAGTATCAAGGACTCTCCTTTGGAAAACAATTCTGGTGGACAGTTCCTTGCACAGTCAAGCTTGCATCTTCATCTGTCCTAATATATGCAAAATCCCCCAAATGACTGGTCTATGAAATAGCTAATAAAATTATGATGCAAACTTATGCAAGTCTTATGAAAATTTCAAAAATCTGTCAAAATAATTGAATTAATTAACTTACTTCATTGCTAAAAGGGCTGTAAGAGTCAATTACAGTGGAGAGAGTCAGGAACAAGGGAGCAATGCAAGCCTGAAAAACAGAAGCAATAAAGTGAAATATGCTTCTAAGGAAAAAAGTGGGATACATGAGTAGGAAGTGCTCTGTATAAAAAAAAGATGATAGCAGTAAAACACACAGAAAGGGTGATGGCATGAACCTATGTAGAGTACAAATGTGATGCGTGCAAATTGGCAAAGACTTACTGAATAGCAGTGCTTGGAAAGAACAAGTCTGCATTGCAGCAGTCAAACCAGATAATGCTCAGATAATGATCTAACTGTGAAGAAAGCCATGCAAAGATAGTTATCTAGCAGATACATAAATACATATATATGTATTTAAATTTAAATTGCAAAATGCTTGCCTTGTGTTGTGATACGTCATGTTGTAAGTTGTTCATAACAGTGACTGTCTCCTTGTGTATTTGGACAGTATCTAATTACTGTTGGTGGTATAGTTTTGCCAGCCCATGTGTGCAGCACATACGTACACACATCCACCTTCTCTCTTTCTGTATATGCAGAAAACATTTGTCAGGGAACTTTCGGAGAAATGAGAGATAGCTAATACTGGAGAATCTATTGATATGCTATAACCTATGTCAAAGGAGAACTGGATAGGAGCTTTGTACCTAGGCTGCGTGGGAAAATTTTAAGTTGAAATGTTTAGGGTTTCCCATATGTGTAACACCATACATGCATACATTTGTCTTGACAGCAGCTTTCAGTTCTGTCTACAGTAAAGGGTTTCACTGTTGTCAGTTGTATTACATGAATGAGCAGACTGAATAGGTCATCTATGTTATGCATCCTTTTATTCTAGCGCCTTGCATCACTAGCAGCCCTGCAAACCGTTGCCTCTATCTAACAGTGCCCAATATCACAGGCACAAGGTTGCTAGTGTGAAGCAAATTTACATTTTTCTTCCTTTTGTATGTGACATTACGGATGGCTACAGATGGTTCTATTCTGTACAACGGTCTGTTGCAGGCAGTAACAGCTATGAAAGTATATGCTTACAAATGTGCAAAGTACACGAATGTCAAATCTAAGCTAGATTGTTTGGACCAGATAATTGAGCGTTTACTTTAAGTTCAGCAGAATTACTGGTAGGGTAACAAAACGCTTTGTCTGAAAAAGGCAGCTCCAAGGAACGCTGAAGATATTGATGATAAATTGATGATAAGCAAAAGTTAGTTTTTAGTGCTGGTAATAATAGATAGTGCTAATTAACAACATTAATATGGCAAAAAGAAATGATTTTAAAAGCATATAATATGTCAGAAGTATTTGTCAAATGTACCTTGCCATAATGCAACATGAATGAGAGCTATTGTTAGTAATTTTATTTCAGAGAACTCATTGTATTTTCTCTTCTGTAATATAGACATTTCTGAAAAGAAGTTGAAGGTCACACCTGGAAGACTAAAAAGTGTTTTCCCACAGAAGATATTGAAAGCTTTATGGTTATGCCAGAGCATATAGTTAAGTATATAGAACCATTAAAGTTTGACAAGGCACTTGATCTAGATGAATAACATTCCCAAATTCCAGAGGAATCATTAAGATAAAGGAAAAACGCCTTTAGAGTTTTTCTTTTCTTTTTTCTTTCTTTCTTTCTTTCTTTCTTTCTTTCTTTCTTTCTTTCTTTCTTTCTTTCTTTCTTTCTTTCTTTCTTTTTTTCCCCCCACATCTTGTTAATAGCTAGGGAAACATCAAAAGAGCAAAAGAGGTAGTGGTATTTCCTTATTTTTAGGAGAAGGATGAAAAGAGGATTCAGTGGAGTGTGTAATATGGAAAGAATACTCATTGCTATTTAAAGAAAGGGCAATCAAACTTGATGAATGAGCATGATTTCTGTATGGACAGTCCCGAATAGCTAGAGAAAAAGTAAATTAAAGGACATATTTTATCTGGACAAAAGGCTCTTGCCTTTTGATACTATAGCCATATACTGACATGCACAAAAGAGATTACTCTAAAATGCTAGGCTGAGATAAACATGGAGGGCTGCTGAAATTAATTTAAAATGAGTTTAAGAGAAGGAAATAAAACACGTAAGTGAAATAGAAATGCTTTAGGAGGAGATCTAACACAAATGAGGCAGAACTAGTGGTAAAAGCCAAACACCACTCTTTTATACACAGGAGGGTGTTACTGGAGAGTTGATTTTGCAAAAAAATGGATAGAATGATTGCAAAAATATGACTGTGCGAAAATAAAATAATAGTTTTAATGCTATGGTGTCAGGAGAGCACAAATGGCTCATTTAATTTAATGGGGTGGAGGAATGCAACTAATCCCACCCCCAGCAGCAAGAACATTCAATGTCAATGGCAGGAGCTGGGAATATAGACAGGAAAGGAAGTCTGTCTGTACATTTATTAATGCTTAACGCGATTAATAAAACAGACTACTCCATTTCTACATGTACACATACTTATACTGTGAACCTGCATGCAGTACAGTTATTCTCATCTGTGCTATATACAGATGAGATAGATTGAGAGCAAAAGATGGATGTTTCTGTGTTGGGTTCTAAAGGTTTTAATGCACTATGTGGCACATCCATCTGTCTATCTGCTTTATTCTCCTGAGAATCTTTCATGCTTCTCACATCTCTGTCATGCTTCCATTCTTTGAGTGAATAATCTTCAGGTAGAACTTGACAGCTCTTTAATGTAGCTGTAGTTTATTTTTGAGGTTAATCTGTGTCAAGCTTGTATTGCTCCTTCACTCTTTGGATAGTAGCTTTAGATTGTGGGCAGAATCAAAAAGGCATGTTGCACAAATGGTGAATCAAGCAGTGAGTGATGCAGGCCAGTCCAAGTGAAGTACCAATAAAACCTTCACTCTGTATTGTATTTCCACCTTCATGCCACATGTCACAGATAAATGATTTTAAGAATATGCAGGAGAATTTTACAGTACATTTTAGCATTCATGCCTTTCTGCTTGCAAAGCCTCATACTTCCATACTGAAAGATCCTTTATGCAGAGTGAACTATCTCTGTAAAGAGAAAAAAAGACATAAAACTCTCTAAAATTAAGTAAAAGACCAAGTTTTCTCTCATAAAAATGTCACAGTTTCTAGGGCCAGTAGCTCACAGATTTTCAAGGTCAGAAAAAGATGCAAAGTCCTACATGGGAGCTGGGAATCTCCTCGTGCAAATATTGCTCTGTGAAGCCATGCTTTCTAGTCCTGAAGGGCCATGCATTATTGAACTTTACAGCTGTCATGACTGTAGGTATAGGAAGGATGCTGCAAGTGGAGAAGTGAAAGCTTCTTACAGCCTTTGGGCGTGAGTAATTTCAAGGAAAGAAATACATACTTTGGTGGTTGTCATTTTTATAAGTTTTTGAGGTTGCTTAAAGCTATGTCTCTAGCTTGGACTGTTAAATAAATCTCGGATAATAAGAACAGGAGAGAGGAAAAGGCTATATTCTCAGCTGTAAATATTGTTAGTAGTATCCACATGCTGAGCTGAGGTAGCCACAGATTTAAATTCTCTTCAATGAACTTATTCTGTAGTTCATATAAATTTCAAATATTATTTGTTAAAGTTGTTGTCCACAAAAAATAGAATCTTCTTGAAGTTTTGTAGAAATTGCTCTGGCAGTGTGCCAGCCCCTACTGTAAAAATCTTCATTGTCTTTACTTTTTCACCATGCTCATTTATAGCAACAAAATTTTTAAAAGCACTCACAATAAACAACATGCTTTCTAGGCAAATACATAAAATGTGCTGGCATCTCCATTTTTCTGTACTGTACATGCTCATTTAGATTATAGTAAAGTGGGTATAAAACACCACTGGAACACAATGCAAATGATGTACGCCTCTTTGCAATGAGATAAACGATTATACGTGGTATTAGAGATGTAATTTTATGCTTGTTAGTCATCCAACTTTGATTAAGGGATCATTTATTTTAAGAATAAGTCTACACTACTGTGCAGACTTTCTCTTTCTACATCAAATTGTGTGTTAAAGAGTAGGACAGAAAAACAACACCAGACGAAGACTAGTGAATGATATGGTAGAAGCAGCACAGCGCAATGCAGAACATTCCTCTCTCCAGTAGAAGAGGTTCCAAATGGAACAGTTAGTATCTTGCTTCAAAGGTAATTTGGGTTTAAATGTACTTGGACCCTCAAGTTAAATTTCTGCATTACTCATAAAAAGCTTGTGCTAAGAATGACATAGACTATTTTCCTTCTAAACACCACAAGCCTTTCAGATTAATTCCACAATTTGTACTATTGTGAGGTCTATAACTCCTAAAATATTTCTGCAATTACATATGGGACAGACACTCTTGTACCAAGTCAAAATCAAATGAGAAAGAATGGATAGATTTCAAGCTTTTAGCCAAGATCATATGAGAAAGAGATTTAAATTTCAACTACTACTAAGCTAAAAAAGAAAAAAAATCCACTAAATGTCTGTTGCACAAGTATTATGAAAAAAAGCCAGGAAATTTATTTTTTTTTATTTCCTTTCTGATTAATTGAGTAATTAGGTAATACAGATGAATTAAGTAATACAGATGAGTAAAAATTATACCTTCTGGCAGATAGGATTAGTGACTTCATGCCAGAAGGAAATGACTTTCTGACATATCATGAATTGGGGAGAGTGAGTTAGAGAGTAGAGTGAACATTACTGCCATACTGATGATTATTTGGATTCAAAAAAATCCTCCCCGACTGAAAGATATGCAGGGTCTCCTCTAAGACCTATAGCCTTAATCTGTGACAAATATTTACCTCATTTGTAATGGGCTAGTTGACTCCTAGTGCCTCCTGGCTCAAAGCTCATGCAAGCATCAGAAAGAGGTCTTGCTAAAGTACATTTGAATTTAAGGCTTTGGTTCAGACATCAGGGGAATGAAGGGACTTAAAATACAAGCCATTAGCTACACTTCCTCTATATTCTATCATAAGCAGTCTCATTGCTCTTCTTATAAATAGGCTAGCAAAATGGAGTGCAAAATTCTGATCCTGGCTCACAAAGGAGAAAGTCTGTCATAATTCAGATACTGAAAATCTGTTCAAGATATCACAGCAAATCTTGAGGACATAAAAATGGTGGCTTTAAATTACCTAACATGTATCAGTTGCCATCATATTGTGACTAGGTGATGACCTTGCAGACCATCAGCGCAGGGGGATGTGGGCACCGAGCTCTGCACTGCTCTGGCTGCCCGGTGACGGGGAGCCAGCTTGGGGAGTGAGCTCAGAGTTGGCTTGGGCGGCTTGCTGCAAACAGCACTCAAGCCTTCGACTGCAGCATACACTTTCTTTAAGGTGCAGCTTCTTGCTCAAGAGAAGTAGGGTCCCCTGCCACCTAATTAGTGTGCTGAGATTATAGGCTATTCATTACATCAGAAATTGCACTCCTGGCAGAGTGGATTAATACACATTTAAAACTGTATTAGCTAGGATGCATTTCATATCATGCTTTTCTTTTTTCTCTTGTTTTTGCCACTGTTTCAGTGAGCCTGCAGGGCACATTTTCCTGAAAGACAGTTATGCTTTCTCCTGTAACACCCCATTAAGTAAAGCCCTTTAGCAAGGACAAAGAGCCTCTGAAGATCCTCTCCTGACATAGAATGTTTACAGGCTGAAACATGAAACCTGCTGTTCTGTTAAAAAAGAAAAAAATCTAAAATTTCCTACTTAATCTCCCTATCCCCCCATAGATTTTTCCATGACTTCAATAGCTGAAATGTTCTGTTTGTTTCTGTTAGATATTTCCCAAGAAAGCTGCTGCTGTTTCTTCTCTGACCAGTTTATAATGGCTTTGTTCATATCTGTCAAGCATTTGTTCTTATGTCCAGCTTACATACATACTTCAGAAATATGTAAATGACAAGACTAGTGGAAAAGAAAAGGTGGTCCTGGCTGCTGTAGGTGTCAAGCCTCTGAGAGCTGCGAAATCAGTGAAGTGCAAATAAACTGGTGGGAATAAGCACACTTTGCTGCTTGTGCCTTTGGCTGTTCAAACTAGGTGAAAGCAGGGAGAAATGTGCATGCAGCTAGAGTTGCTACACAGTAGTGTAAATCTCCTCCACAGAATGGCAGTCAGGGACAGAAGTATAGTCTTGGTGCAATGGAGTGGTTTTATGCATCTAGGCTCTTGGCTTTTTTTACGTGTATTAGTAAAGGGCAGTAGAGGCAGTCAAAGAGGTGTGACTGATGGGTTCAATGTAATATCTGCCTGCAGAGCTGTTTGTAACAAATTGTACATGTGGACCTGGTGGTCCAGTGATCAATTTCTTCCCAATGGACATGTTTCATGTTCTTAACATCAGTTCAGCCTTAAACAGCTTTTTCTTATTTTTCTCTGCCTGCTAAAGTGTTCTTGTCTGCCTTTCACAACCTCTGTAGGATTTATTTCTTCCCACCTGCCATGCAGAGGAAATTTGACTCAGAAAGATGAGATGCAAATATTATGCAAGCTTGACCTTTTCATTTACAGGGTAACTAATTAGCTTGACAAGTAACACATTTAGTAAAGTATGGATATGTCATTAGATAATTCTGCCTGCTTCTTTTTGGCTGCTCTAGAAAGTATAGCTTGCTTGCATTGCAGTTAACTGCAAGTTTGTTACTGCTGATTTCAGTATGAGCAAGAATACAGATGTTTACCAATACAAAATAACTTAATACTCAGTCCTCATTCTGGTAACAGAAGCAACCTTGTACTTACTTTATTCTTGTTTTGATACTAAATGTTGGTCCTTTTTTTTTTTTTTTTTTTTTTTTTTTTTTTTTTTTTTTTTGCTTCCTTTTGGTTGAGCAAATGCAAAACCTAATATGGAAATCTAAAATATAAACATTTGTTGAATAAACTTCAGGGAAAGATTCTGAGATGGCTTAAACTCAAGTTGCAGTCTGGACTTGACCTTAGGGTAAATCTGTGCAGCTGGTTAGACATCCTCCCTAATCTAAGCTATGCAATAGCTGTACACTGCTGTGCTGCACTCTGCTTTGTACCTTAACTTATATTGTTACTTCATTGATCAGTAGCTAAACAGAGAAAGAGTTGGTCATGGCCAATATTCACTGCAGTGAGGCACGGCATCCTGGCACCCAAAAGGTCTGAGAAGAGGTGGTTATATTTCCCATTCAGGAGGCACAGAGAAGGGATGGAAATGTAGACATGAGGGCAGTCGAAACAAATGGCCAAGAATTTGACCATTGTCAAAAGTTCTATGCCATCAGAAAGAGACTGGTTGTGCCAAAAACAGAAAGCCCACCACAGCTTACATTTGTGAATGATTTAGGGCCATGAACAGATGTTCTCAGCCGTGGTGAACCTTAAATCCTGAGCAGCTTTGGGTCTGATTTAAGATGATTAGTTTTTCCTAGCTCTAGATTACAGTACCTGGTTTTTAGAGACACCTCACCATATGGTGTGGCAACAAAGATGAATGTATCTCACTGCAAAAATTAAGCAGGGATACCTTTCAATCCTAATAAACCCAGTCTGTGATATTCAGGCTTCTTTAAACTCTGATAATTAGCAAGACTAAAAATGAGGGAAGTGTTGCAAGTGTAATTTACTGGATGGCAGGCAGCAGAGAATAAGAGCCTTAGACTGTCTACAGCAAAGACTGTACATAAATTTCATACAGAAATTTTGAACTGTGTTGTTCCCCTTCCAGATTCATCTTGGAAGATGCTCAGGTGTTGACTATAAAATACATCACACAACTGTTTCACTCTTTTATGTATATTTTTCTGATCCAGAACTGAGCCTGCTGTCATTAATAGGTCATCTGCTTTGTGCTTCTTTGTTAATATATGGTCCTTGTCAATTTATTACCTCTGTGTCCTTCATGAAGCAAAGTTGGGAGCTTTACAGATAGGAACTTAATTATAGAGAAACTCTAAGAGTTTTTATGTAACCTATGCACATGAATGTAATAATCAATCTTATCGACAGGTGCAGACACTACACATCAGTCCTGCTTATAGTTTATGAATATTGGATGTGCTGATTTGTCAAAAGTTCAATTTTTATGAGACAGCACATGGGATATTAGCCCAAATTTTCTTCTCTTCCTTACCTTTTTACTTGTGGTGCATTCATACAATGAAGGATCTTTTTGCCCATCTCCAGCTACAGTGGAGTAAGATTTCTCTTCTCCATTACTGTATTGTTGCATCAGTACTAGCTGTACTGGTTTTGGCTTTCAACATAGTGCCTCAGCAGAGATATCTTTTAATAGAACTATTTTTATTCTACTTGCTTGCTTTGCTCTTCCTGCATCCTAGCTTTCTTTTGGCCAATTAAGTTTTTTTCCTTACTGCTCTTTTCTCCTTTTCCTTTAGGAGTGTCTCCTGTTCGAAGTTGAAGTGAACAAGTCCTCCCTTTCTCTTGAAACATTTCACTCATCTCTTTCCTTCATGTTGTTTTTACCTACTCTTAGGAGTGGGTGCCAGTCAGTTCTAGCAACGCAGTAGATTGCTCTGTTAGTTCCTGCCACAGAGAACACTTTTTTCTTTTTCTTTTGGTTTTGACACCTGTGCACGGGGCTAAACACTAAACATTCCCTGGAGAGCTTAACGCAGTCACTGGACACTTTGGCAGACTTGTCAAGAATCATATCCTATATGATCTATATAAAGCATATAACTGATAACAAAATGTTTATTAGCAAAATTCAAGATCCTGTAAATACCAGCAGTTCAGCAGAGGCCTTACTATTCTTAATTGCCCAGAACTGGAAGGCTGTTTACTGTATTTGACCTCTATAACCATACCAATGCCGACATGCATACAGAAGTAGTCTTTGGGTAGATCATAATGTTACTTAGCAATGTAGGCTTAAGAGGTCAGTCTTGATAAGCAACTTGAAGGAGATAGGTTAGCTGAGTTAGACCATTTTAAATCAGGTTAGCTGTACGGATGTTTTTGCTGGGTTTTAACAATGGAATAATGATATCTCAAAACCATGTAAGCAGATATTAATGAGAAACTGGAAGGACAGGTGATGAGCCAGATGGTGAAAGAATCTTTTAAGAAACAGGAAGAAGAAGAAGAAGGAAAATACAGATATGTTAGCTTCACTTCAGCCCCGAGATGAGTTATAATTGATGTTGGAGGCAAAATCATACTATGAACTTTGCCCAAAAAGTAAACTCCAGACTCAGGTGCTAAACTTGCAGTAGTTGGGTTCACTCAGTCATTTTGGAGAAGATTTTTGGAGAAGATGATTTCAAATACTTAAGTGAGATTCCCACTTTGATTTAAACTCTGTAGAAACCTCTCTCTGCTCCTTAAGTGTACAGGAGCCAAGAGAAGCTAAGCTTCTATTTTAAGCTATATGAGTACTTGCAGTAAGCCTAAGTCAGTCTGAAGGCAGTGTATGTATCTCTATATACTTTTCTGTATAAAGTTTTCTATACGAATGATATTGATTGGTTTCAGTAAGCTTTGTCATCACAGTTCCTCAGCAATCAATGTGTTTAACCATATCTTCCAAGTGGAAGAGGATGGAAGAGTAACCCAACCTGTGTCTCGTAGTAATCAATTAATCTGGAGCAAGTAAGGGACTTAATTATGATTTTTCTAAAACTATATGTATATATTTATAAGTAGAATGTTTTTCCTCATAAAAGCCAGCAGAGGAAGAAGCATCTTTGGGCCTACAGCAGCAAGGGAGCAGCCTATGGTATGTCAGCACAGTTTGACAAGTTTGCTCTGAGTCCAGACTCTAAATCTTAAGTTGTCTGATAGATATCCAAATACTTTCATCTTTCTTTCTCATACATCTGCAGTCAATAGACCTCATCAAAGAACCATTCCCAGCAAAGGAAATACTTCTGTTAGAATGAAGATGAACTAATCTCTTAGTGCTCTGCCCCTGCTACAGGAGCTTGAATAAATCACACCAAATTTTTGGTGCAATGTGAGTGACAGCTGGGAAAAGCAATTCATTAAAGACAATCTCATTACTACTGAAGAACTGCTGCCTGAAATAAAGAAACCAGAAGATTCATTGCAGGAAGAAAAGATTCTAAAATAGGGCTGGAATAGGTTGGCTTTTCCACATCAAATGTTAATGTTATTTGCAGCAGCTTCCCTCAGAGGGAGCCTGCAGTGCTCTGGCGAAGCTCCAAAGCCAGCCGGTTACCCATCTAATTCTCTGCAGCACCAGGAGGGAGGCAGGCTACCTAGGGACTTCCTTCACCTCTGTCTCTTCTCCCATGGGGCAAATGGAGAGCTTGGAGCCTTGCTACTGCTTCTGCAAAGAATCAGTTTTAGTGAGAGCTAAAATTGCTGCTTGGAAAGGCATCTAACCCTACTGGCTTCAAATTGCCAGTTTGTGCTGTCTCCAGAACAGGAGGAAAAGCAGATTAAGAATCCTTGAGTTTCAATTCTTGACTAGGAATCCCAAGATCAAGCAGCAATATACTGTTTATTACACTGGGCAGATGATGATGATAGAGTGTGAAGCTTGTGTTGTAAGTGTCATATTTGATGCTTTTAAGAGAGTGAGGGACAGTAGATTTAATGTTCTGCACTAAATGTACAATAGCACGTATTATGCTTTATGTATTTAATTGCTTCTGCATACTTCAAGCATTTTGTAAAGTGGTGGCAGATGTTGAAAATCTCTGCTGGATTAAAAAATATTAATATGCAATATTTGGGAGCTGGAGGATATTACACCATACTTGAGTTCCAGAGTTTCAGTTACTCAGTTGTATAACAATTATATAACACATGATAAATTGTGTACCAGCTTCTACCAAAAAAGACTGTATACACGGTACCAACACTTGAAAACAAAAGGCTCAGAGAAGGGATCACCTTTGTATTGTGCCTATCACCCGTTCTCTCTCACTCCTAAATGGATCAAAGATCTGCTCATGGGATAATTAACTCACATTTTCTTGCTTCTTGCCTAAAATATCTGGACCCCTTTGGATAGTTCATATGATAAATCTACTTTTCCTTTGCCTTTTCTGAAGTAATTTGGCTAACGTGCAGAGCTGAACTTCCAGTCGTGTCTGAGTCTTTCTAGTTTAGAAATGGCAACTATTACCTGTGTGTCACAGAGCTTTTTCCCTTAGCAGAGGGTAAGATGGCTCTATTAGGACAGCTTCTGGTTTTCAGCTGCCTCTCTTGGGTACTCTTTTAAACAAAAAAATAGCCAAATTGAAGTACTTAGGGAGAGAAGAGCCTTTTATCTGGTCTGAGGCAGACCCAGGGCATGCGAAGTCAGTCTGCCTGCCTGTGCTTTGCCTGCCTTTGTGTGCCCAGGACAACGTGGAGGTGGATGCAGAGTGCTGAGGGTAGATATCAGGGCTTGCCAATGGCATTAAGGCAGCGTGCAAGGTGCTGCATGTCCCATCCGATTCAAGCTGGCATATCGGTCTGGTCTGTAAGTTACTTGGTCATGGTGCTTGCAGGTAGATTGCATGTACAGCTGGCTACTGAGGGGCAAGGGTATCTAAGAAACCACAAGGCTGATGCAATGATGGTTGTTTGGGATCATTTCCAATAAATTTTCCTCAAACATAAATGATGGCAAGAAAATCATAGACATAACTGGTTCTTTGTAAGTCTTTTTTTCTTAAAAAATAAATTACACCGAAAACCAAGTAGAGACACACATCTTTTCCAGAATATTATTGAAAATTAATACACCATCTGAGTCTGCAGTATCATACACTCTATCCATTTTTTTCATATACCTGTGAATTCATCTCCAACAGCTCTCCATCTGTTTGCAGGCTGTTTTCTAAACCAATGTGACGCCTCAGGTGCAGAAGAGAGAGACAGTAATTAACAATGTGGCCTACAGCATCTTGAGGAGCAATTAATTTTACTGAATATAGGGGAGAGGAGGAAGAGGGAAGGTAAGCTTTGCCCAAGTGTTTGTCTGTTTTGCACAGGCAGGTGTGTGTATATTGGCTGGATGCACATGTAGGTGCATATGTATCTCCTAAGAAGATTATTTTCAGCATTCAGGCTTCCACTCTTTTGCAATGACTGTCGTGCACAGAAACTACTTAAAAATGACAGTGCCATCTGCACTGAGGAGATTAAGGGATGTCAAGGAATTTTTTTTTTTCACTTCTCACATTCCTGCTTCTCTCCACCCTGTCCCTGGAAAAATCCCAGTTTTTAACCTGTCAAAACAGTTTTAAAGCTGGTATCTGCTGTATAAGAAACCTGTGAGACACAGCCATGACAGCTACATACTGTCAGAGGACTATGACTGCATGAAAAAATAAAACATTGATATTACTGAATAAAAGAACAGGGAAGTGTATGAGGCTGCGCTAGCATATGAGGTATTTTTTTTTCATATGTGCCTATCTATGTGCATACACTGATCAGTGAATACTGTATTTATGTATAGGAAGGCTATTTCACTGATAGGTACATAGATTATAGCACGCATACATAGCACAGAAAATTAAGGATTTACACATTTACAGAGAGATTCAAAATTAAAACCATACGATTAAGTAGACTTTTTTTTCCAAATTTGGATCCTGAAATTAGAAAATTAAATCCACTCATAAGCTCTTAAATGCAAGTGGCCTTAATTCAGCTGTGCTGAGCAGCTACTGCTTCTGCTGGCTTCTGTTCCTAAGACTGGCTCTTTTTCTGAAAAGCAGCTGTCAGGGAGGAGATCCTATAGGATCTCCTCTGATGTGTCTAGCTAGCAAACAGGCAAACACGACTGCATTACCTATGTACTGGATGAGTACAGCTGCACGTATGGAGAAATGATGCTGCTCTTTCTGATTGGCTATGCAATATTCTCAGAGAAATCTGGCAGTGATATTGAGGGAGAAACCTCATTCATACTAATAAAGTATTTTTTTTTTGCTGTTTTTGTTACTCCTTTTTAATGTTGCCCTGTCCCTTCTTCTTCACACAGCAGTGCCAGGGCTGCATGCAGAGGATATGTGATGCAATATGAGAAAGTCATCTGTGTTGGCTTTGCAAGTGGGATATCACAGTTGTAACTTCTGGGCTCCATACTGGCAAAATAGATATCTCAACACTGGTTCATCTCACATTTGCAATGTCAGATCTGGGAAATGGTTATGTAAGTAAAAGGAGCCTGAAAGTTTGATCCTGGGCCCAGGTAAAGTGGTTTCTAAGCCTTAGACTTTATTCAGCAGTTCTGTGTAGGAAGTTGCACAAGCAATGTTGCATCGAGAAAACAGAGTACCCCCCTGGAAAGCCAGTAGTGCATTCATCCCTTTGGAGAACGAGCTCATTTGCCTTTTCTTTTCATGTCTGCATGTTCAAACAATTAAACAGAAAAGCAAGGAAATGTTCTGCTCTGAGCCACTCTCAAATGTTCTCACGCAATAAAATGAATGAGAAATAGTAATCTAACGCAAAACTGATTTGAGCATATTTACATGCTATTAGGAAGCTAAAAGGTTTATTTAAGCCCTTGATTATAAGTACATGAAAAAAAATATGTAGTTTGTCTATAGAAAGAGCTGCATGTAGAGACTGCTGTTGGCTGGCTGCTCTGTGTTCCATAAAAATATTCAGTCGTTTGTATTTTTCTTCTCCAAAAGTCTAAGGCTAAGACAGTTGGGAGGACCACAGATTACCTTTCAGGATATGAAAGTTGTCATTGTACATTCAAGAGGAGACTGTGCTATGAAGATAGAAGTATTTTTCTGTAAAGAAATGACATGCTGGTAAAGAATGTCAGCTTCTTGGGAATGTGAGAAGCAGATTATGTTAATAGCTGCATATCAACTCTGCTCTCTTGATTTACTTCATGCTACATCAATTATACTATAACTTCTCAAACTGCTGAAAGTGAGTAGTTATAGCCAAAGGTTGGAAAAAAGATTATCCTTTTAAAACTCGCTTGCTTGCTTTCTAGGATAGCAACAAGAAAGGAAAAAAAAAAAAAGTTTTACCAGATCCTGTAAAGAAATGGAATTCCATCTTCTTTCCTTTTTAAATACAATGAAGAATTCATAAATTCCTATACAATTTTCTAATCACTGCACTTTTTTATACATTTGAATTCTCCTGTTTTGACAATTAAAATTTGCAATATAGAGAGCTCATTATTATACACATACACAGGTTATAGCATAGAGATATAAATATGAGTTTCTTTACAAAAAAGGAAGAATAGAATGTTTTACTTTGCCATAATACAATATTCTACTATAATAATAGCTTATTCAAAACAAATTTTCTGTAGGAAAGTTTCATCAAAATAACACATTTTCATGAACTTTCTCATACCAGTCAAGCTGCTAAATCTGGTGCAAGCTGTTCAGTTTAAAAAATTTCAACTTGTCATAGCTTCTACTGGCTTATTTTGGTTTAAAGTTTAATTTTTCACCTCCTGGCTTGTGTTACTCTTTTCTTTTGCATTGTGAATGGAAATTAATCTGTGATCTGAAGAAGAAAGCCTACTGTGATATAAGGAACTCTTCTATAATCAGAAGCGTACAGTGTAGAACACACTAGGCAGCTTCCTTTGCGGAAGCTTTGCGGAGCAGCAACTTCTGTAATTCCGTGATATGATCTGAGAGTTGCAGTATTTCAGTTTACTAAGGAGACAGGCACTATTCAGCCTTCTATCAAATACTATAGCTACGATTGTTTTACCACATGAAGCTTTATTGCCTAGATTGAGAACAGAGGCACTACTCATGTAGACAGCTGTTTTTTATTTCTTTCATCTCTTCCTGTTTATGATCAAATGGCTATGGGAAAAAAAATGGGACACTTAACTTATACTTTTAAAACACTTGTTAGCGAAATTTCTCTGTCTCTTCCATATAAATAGAAGTTAATTTTATTGTTTGAAAGAATTGCATTCTCTCATGCTCTGAGAAAACATTCCCCAGTGCTAAGAATTCATTTGCCTGATTAAGCCTAGGTATTGAGCTCCTAATGTTAAAGACAAATCAGAAAGAATTATATAAATTAGACTAGTGAGTAAAGGGTAAGAGGGAAGAAAAGATAGAGTGGGAGTGACATGCTCCAAAGAATTACTAGAAAAAAAAATGCATCCTGGGAAAAGCTTGCTGAACATCATCAGTAATCAACTAAGAATCTAACAGAAAGGAAGCAGTACAAAGACAGCTGTTGAAAAATTAGTATCTGAGGATAGGAGAGAATAATAAGAAAAGCACCTTTCCAGGCACAAATTCTGTGCTCTCAGAGAGCAGATGTGGAGTCTGCACCCCTCCTGATTAGCAGCACCCTACCAAAACACTGAAATGATGCCAGGGCAAGGCATATCATTGCTGAGAGGTAGGATTTGTGTGCCTGTTTTCAGCTCTCTCTGCATGTTACATGAAGACACAATTAAAAAAAGAAACAAAACAAAGAGGAGGAGGAATTCTCATGTCCAGAAATTATGCTTTTATTTCCCTGAAAAGATATGGAGTCCAAGGCAGGGTGGTTGTTTGGTCCTGCAATAACAAGGCATAGAAGAAGGAGGAATCTGTAGCATTCCTAGAAATCTTTGTATGTTAATTTGAACACGCCCTATCGAAATGCGCTGGGATTCAGAATAGCCAGAACTGGCTCCCTGACCCCATGTAATGATGAGCCTGGCCCAGAGCAGTAAGGGAGGGTGCTAACTGGAGAGAAGGCAATCAGATGAATTATAAAACTGGATTCAAAGTGCTCTGGTAGGCAAAGGGCTTTTTTTTCAGTACTTGTATCTTTCCTGCTACTGGCACTCAAGGATGACACAGTCAAGCTACCACATACCATGGAAAAATCCCCCTCCCTCACCAACAAGAGCGCTCTTTGTTTTCACCTCTACAATGGCTGACAGTTTTTTTCTCCCTTGTCTCCTGACCTGCAGTTGTTGCTTAGCCATGCTTTGCATATTTTGGCTCATTTAATCTTTTCTTTGAAGTTCTACCCTCCAGCTCTTTGTCATTTGTCATATTTTTGTCTGAACTCCTTCCAATTCATCCTGGCTCAGAGGTAGCTAGACCTGGGTATGTGGCATGTGCTTTCAAGAAAATTCTATCAAGAAGGATGTCCCAACCATCACTCAAATCACCTTGATAAGCTCATGGGACAACCACTAAGATTTCTGATGCCTTCCTGCCCCCTAGCTCTGCTTTATGGAGTTCATGCCATGGAGTATCTAATAAAAGAATGGCAGATTGCACTAGCTGTAAGTTTGAATTTATTTATTTATTTTTTTTGGTGTTAGTGAATATCACAGTCTCAGCTCTGATCCTTCTGCCTGCGTACACTCCCGAGGTCTAGTTCAGCACTGCTACTTTTCTGTTTTCTTTGTCCCACAGAATAGCTGTGCTGCACTGTATGATTCATTAGATATACTTTCCTGCATTTTTACAGTATGTGTCTCCTTTAATGCTTTTAGGCAATATCACAGGGCTTCTTACTGCAATGCCTCTGGTGTCTGTGTTTCTCCTCAGTGAGCTCCTCCCTGGAAATAAGCAACTGATTATTTCCTCGACTTTGTGAGGTCAAGTCACATAATGATCCCCCACATTACAAATAGCAGATTTTGGCTAGGTTTCAGGCTCTTTTTTGATTTCCCAAGTCTGTCTGCAGAGCCTTAGTCAAGCAGACATGAGGATTCAAAGAAGATTACCCTGCTATGTTCCTCCTTTAGGACTGGAGGTAAAAATTCTTATCAGCACTTGACCTTCAGTGACACTTCAACAGGGGGTTCTGCATCTGCGATAGTGAAACTGAAAATAATACAGATCTCTCAGGTTAGAATTTAGAAAAAAAAATAGTAATTTGTGGGCCGCAAAGGGGACTGTTGGTGCCAGCATGGTCCTGAAAATGTTTTCCACAGGTAGGGTTAGGGTTAGGGTTAGGGTTAGGGTTAGGGTTAGGGTTGAGAAACACGGGGAGCGTGAAGGCACCGTTGCAGAGGACATGGGAATTGTTTGCCAAAGGAAGGGATTTGGTGGCGAGAAAGGGATGGTGGGAGGCCTTTGTGGTGTGGGCCCCAAAGGGGACTCTTGGTGCCGTGTTCAGTGTGAGCGAGGGTTTCAGCCTTCGGGTTAGGGTTAGGGTTAGGGTTGAGAGAAGGAGAGAGCGTCAAGGCGCCGTTGGTGTGGGTGTGGAAAGGGTCTGCCAAAGCAGGTGTGTATTGCCGATAGAGCTGTGCTTGTGGCGCGTTGTGGTGTGGGCCGCAAAGGGGACTGTTGGTGCCAGCATGGTCCTGAAAATGTTTCCCACAGCTAGGGTTAGGGTTAGGGTTAGATTTTATAAACACAGAGAGTGTGGAGGCAGCATTGCAGTCAGCACGTTAAGTAGTTACCAGAGGACGCGCCCCAGGGGAAAGTAATTTTTTGTGTGTATTTAAAGGAAACACATATGCCTTTCATTTTCCCAAAGGATTAAGGCACTGTGAAAGGGAAGATTAGGAATTTTATTTTCTTATTATATTTCTTTCTGTCAGTGTTATCTTAGAGGTAGCCTGAACATGTCCAAGCCATGAAAGTAATGTTCTTTTCAAGTTTTTCATATTCTTTATTTAAATCCAAGGCTTGTATTCCTCCTTTCCTACGATGATGTATTTTATAACTCTGCCTATATAAGCTATCAAGATACTATGTATAATTTGTTCATTAATATTTTAAGATTCACGCAATTTATTTAGATTTTTGTTTGCTTGATTGTCTACTGTGTATGCTGCTGGTTTCCTGTAGAGTAAAACGTGGATAAACCTTGTTTATTTTTTCTGAAGTTTCTTGTTACTATTGTTTTTTTCCATTTACCACAGCTTCTAAAAAATAACAAAATTGTTCTCATAATGCTAATTTTTTAATCCTCCCCATGTATGTAATCTCAATCTACTGATTTTAAGAAGTTTAATACAAGTTGACATCAAGAGGAAAATTAATGATTAGCAATGTCCATGGATAGCTAGAAGAGTGGTGAAGCTCAGACTGGGAAAACCTTTGTTAAAGAGGTGCAAAAAGTTGAAAAAAAATATGTAGGTTAGGGACAGAGTTTCCTGAAAATGTATGGAGAACCAACTGAAATAGATATATGGCAAAGTGATCTTTTGAAGATAGCTGTAGGTCTGGAGCAAAATGAGTCAGATAATGAGTCAGATAAGTCTTTGAATGACTAAGTGATTAGCCATTTAAAGATCAAATTAATCCATGGAAAGGGAGTTTATATCAGCACTGAATCTGACCTTAATATTTGAAGAAAAAGAAAGGTTTTAATTTGGTATCACATAGATTCATATACGTGGAAATACTCAGTGCACACACAAAGAAATAAATGGTGAAATTAAAGAATGTAGAGGAAAACCTGGAAGGGAATGGAAATCAGAGGACACTGACACAAGATCAAAACCAGGAAGTCAGTGTACATCCAACCATGATAGTGTAACATAGATTCTACTAATATTTAGTATTCAGACTAGTTCAGAGCATTTTCAAAACTGTAAGCATTGCTGTCACAAAAAAAAGTGTCCTTCTGATTGCTAGGAATTGTTATACTGGATCGAGCAGTGATTCATCTTGTCTAGTGTCTTGTCTTTGACAGAGCCTAGGATAAGATATGTTGACAAAGTATATGAAATTCCATAACAGAAATAATTACATGTTCTCTCAACCTAAGGCTTTGTCCTATCTTTACCAGTTAGGTAGGATAACATACAGTCCTTCACATACTATTAAAAAAAAAAAAAAAAAAAAAAAAAGAAAGCAAGCAAGCAACCTGCTACATTGCATGCAATTAAGAAAAAGTTCCTGTGGTTTGGGCAGCAACTCATTGTGCGGGACCTGTGTCTCTGCTTTTAAAGATTGAGAAGTAATTCTCAGGCAAAATTTAATTCCCTAACTGAAAACAGGACTAGGGGCATTTCAAACCAACCATGTATTTTGACAGAAAAATAGTCAAGAAGGATGTCTTTGTATTAAAAGATGCAGTATTCATAGGCGAGCTGTATTTACCGGGAAATCTACCTAACAGTAGAGGTTACCTACATGATCTTTTTGAAAAAGTAGCATTTTTATACAGTTATGAAACCTCCAAATTCTATAGATACTCTGTTTTGGGGAAATCCTTTTGTATTGCGAGTTGCTACTAAAGCACAGAGATTTCTGTTAATTTAAGGATCTAATGCTCTAGCCCTCTAAGGTTGTGTCTACCTTAGCAAATACTGCAGCTGAATAGGACTGGATCTGTAGAGGGATACATTGGTGCTGAGGATCTGATGTACATATTTACATGTACATTTAATCTGTTTCAGGATTAGTTTTTACTTTAGATTAGCTTTACTCTGATCCCAGGGACTGAAGGTGCATTAGGAGTTGGAGAGCACTAAGCGAATTTCTGGATCCCATCTTCCATCTAAGTTTCATTTGAAAGGAAGCAAACCCATGTGCTCCAAGTTTGCTCACTAGTGCAAACCAAAGTATGATAACTGGGAACAGCTGGGAGATTTAGCTTCAAAAAATGCATTCCTGAGATGAACAAAAATCTTAATGGAAACACACCTGGAGAGCTGATTTATATATTTGCATTCATAAATACATATAAATTGTGTGCAAAGAGAGATTTATTTGATTTTTATCAAACAACAAGTTAGTGGATTTTTTAAGAATCCAATAAAGACCTTATTTACACAATTGGAGCTTTGTTTGATAGAGATAGAGGTAGATGGCTACCTTCCAGAGCATTATTCTTAGGCACATTAGAGCATAAATCATACTATATATTCATGTGAAGAGATACAGTAGGATATTCCAGGTAATCTAAAGAATTTCTGCATTTCATATTTCTATTTCTTTTTTTTAATATAATTTATTCAATAGCTATTTAGAACACAAAAAATGTAAGAGGAGGTGTAATGCAACTGTGCAGATTAAATAAATTAATAAGTAGAATTGTTTTATTAGCTTAAAAATTATACTGAGGAACAATTTTGTATTAAATCTGATCAGAAATTAATTGATATTATCATATGAGAACTGTTAAAATGGAGTAAAAAATGAGATATGATACAAAGACTGCATGTATACCCTGTCTTTCATAACTGTATCAAACATAGGATCAAGATACCTGAGCTTAGGTGCCTTCCTGTGAGCAAGCATTTGAGAATCTAAGCTCTCCTTACTGACAAGGGAGACCTAGCTGGCATCCCAAATAACATGAGGCACCTGTGTTTGGGCAGCTGACTCCCAGGCAGGTGACTAAAGAGCTGCTTAGCCTCCGCTAGCTAAAAGAAGAGTTTATATATTTTCGTGTAGACACCTAAATGTCAATGTCTTCACATCAAACTGAATCCCTCTCCAAATGTCAAATATGAATTCAATATGATTTATCAAGACTGACTAGAAAAAGAAATATGACCATGTCCAAAGTGATTCTGTTTCATTTTGTACATTTCTTCTTTGTTCAGGTACTTCCAATTAATCACCTCTAATTAATTAGCTTTGTCGTTGTTCCTTTTCAGGCTTTAAGCAAGCTGAGGCAACTAAGTAACTGTTTGATATCATCTCCCATTCTGCAGCTGGTATTGTGTGCAGTGTGTGCCACCGAAGGGCTGGTGTTGGGATACATCTGCCATATTGAGATGTGACAGGGCCCAATTTGCTGATGGGGGGCACAGAAGTAAGTGGAATGGATAAATGCATCAACAGATCCAATGCTGGTAGAAAATTAGCTATCTTCAATATTCACTTATCACTCTCGGAGGAAGCCATATTCTACATATCTATAGCCATATTCCATGTGTCTATAAAGATGAGTTTTCTCATAATACTAGTAATGAAGTTGATTAATGTTATACCAGTTGGAGAATAGTCTGTTTTCGTAAAGACAACACAGAGCCTTCTGAAAAAAATGGCTCATGCTTCTGCCTGAAATATAGAATGTTTTATGAGCTTCAGGATCATTCATCCTGTCTCCCTGTCTCCCTATCACTTATTTCACCATTCGCCCCTAATCATACTGTGCCTGGGTGCCCTGTCCTCATCCTCCCTATCTTGCCTGAAGGACACAGTCCTTATTCATTTCTAAATTGACTTTTATTTGTGTAATAATTCCTGTATCTTTTTCCTCTTTTGCCAACCAACTCTTGCATACAGAAACATCCCATGATTATTTATTTATTTATTTGAACATTTGGAAGCAACTTTTTCCATATAACAGTAGAGGTAAAATGTACTTAAAAGCAAGGAGAATATATCATCTAATCATAGCTGGAGAAATTTAGAAAGATGGAGATTTGTGGTGGCTTTCTACGCAAGGCTAAATTTCATCCAGGGAGAGAAAGATTGGGCAGGTCTCCTTGGGCACATTTAGGGCTGACTAGACATTAGGCAGCTTTGGCCAAGAGATCAAATAGACGCATTTGCGTAGCTTGATAGTAAACAAATATGCTTAGTTTCTCAGCAGCCCTGCCTATTATGCAAGTGTTCAACTTTTGTCCAATGTACGACTTACGTCAAGACAGCTCAATGCATGTAGATTGAGTTCAGATTTCCCTGCATTTTCTCAGATAGATATACCAAAATATCAGGTATTTGGTATCTCAGGCAGATATACCAAAAGTGAGCACTATATAGCATTTCAGGATTTGTGACTTTCTCACTTTTTTCTTCTATCTTTTTCATATCATGTTTGATGAAGTTTCATGAGCAGCTTAAATGAATATCTAATTTTCCTGTATTTTATTACATTGAAGCATTTTTGAAAATTTTTGAAAAATACACACAGCCTTTTAAAATACTGTCTTTTACTCTAGGTTGATAGCTACAGCAAGAGCACTTTTTCTTCCCTGTTTTGCATTTCCTCAGAATGGGGAGCGGTGAGGGTAAGGAGATGGACAACAAAGCTACTGCACAAATAAGGGGCAAGGGAGAAAATATAATTCTCTGATCTTTGCAGTGAAACTGCAATAGTGAATACATGAACATTGTAGGATAGTATGCACAACTTAGAGTCACCCACTATTAAATTTTGAAGATGCGCTTATGGTTTAAATGCACATCATAGTCATTTTTTAATGTTTTATTGTCATAGTGCCTAAAAGTTATGAAAAGTTGGGTCCTACTGCACTCATTTATACATAAGAATATATATATCAATGGAATCCTTGCCCAAGAGTCTTCAAAGTGATGCATGCGTCAGGGTCCTGAGTGCACCAGCTGGTACTGCAACCCCTTCCTTCTTTTTCCAAGGCACTTGGCTGCTTGTGCCTGATATTTGCCTGTGGCTGGCTCTGATATGGAGCAGTTTTGCAACTTCAGATTAGCTGTTGGGGAACAGCTGAGTTGTGAGGAGAAGCTGGGAGAAACCTCATCTGGAGACCAGCCATTAGTTTGGGAGCTACATTTAAACTCATGCCCTCACCTTTGGTTCTTATCTGACCTATACTGCAGGTATGCCTGTGCCTGCACATGTCCCTTGGTCATCCCGCCTTTGCCTTGCTGACTTGATCTCAGAGCTACCCTGCCCCAGTGGCCATGCCTGGTGGTCCAGGAGACATGACGGGCCTTCATCACTGTCCACAGTCCGCCTCTGCTCGCTGCATTTGGCCTTAGCTGGCAGCCTGCTCTTGTTGCTGTCTTGCTGATGAGTCTGGTGCTGTGAGCACATACCATTTGCACAAATGCATTTAGTTGTATACATTTAAAGAAACCTATCACTTGATCACTCTGAACTTTTCATAAAAGGGCACTAAGTGAGATTGTCACGTGGAACATTTTAGCTGTGGGACAAAGGAAATTATTCAGCAGAAGAGGTTATTCAAAGGGAACTAAAGAGCAACTTAGTTATGAAATAAACCTTGAGGCAACTTTGAAACCACTTAAAAAGAAACAGCGAAGGATCTAGTTAYAATGTGAACACAGGCACAGATGCCTCTGTTGTAAAGAAGTGCTTCAATTTCAGGCTTTGCGACCAACAGTTCACTTGCTAGGTCTGTGTTTCTACTTCATCCACTACAAAGGCAAAATAAATAGGAGTATCAATATGGGAACAGACATGCTGGTAGTAACTAAGCAGTACTGAGATGCTATGTACGAGTCAATGGCTTTATAATGGGCACATCTGCCCACCTCACAAAACCACTACAAAAATTGGCAGGACTTGCAGCATCTGTGGGAGAAGTTTCAAAACTGAAAAAGTTGTCAAAGTTTTGGAGTTTAGCTGCATAGATGCTGATATTCTTCAACTCTTGTGCTCTGTGAATGAGTCTTAAATTCAGACTTTCACAGATGTATTTTCTCTTACCTTCTTTCTGGATCCGCACTGAGATGTCCCTACTTCTGAGAGCTTGTTTTAAACCTGTTACGGTCTCCTTGTGTAAGTCATACTCAAAGACACTTCCTTCAGGGCTTCTGAGGTCTTGCCCCAGAATGCTGCTTCTACTACCTTCCCCTAAACGTTACAGGTCTGTTCAGCTCCTGTTAGATCAGTGTTTGAATTCTCTCCCATGAAAGGCTTTCCTTTCACTTAATCCACTTAGCAGATCTAGGAAGCTTTACAGGCATTGCAGTCAGCTTCATATTTTTTTTTCTTTCTAGAAGCTCTCATGTTTTTGGCACTGCATCTCTCAAAAGATGTCAAATATTCACTGCAAAGCTTCTTTATATAGATAATACCACATTCTCTTGGAGTACAGTGCTGAAAATGGTCTAAGCTTTCCCCCTGAGTTGTAGATAATGTACATCTTGGCGCCTTCTACTACCTTGTGAATATTCTGCACTCTTCCAAAAAAGATGAGATATTCTTCAGTACAAGAGCCTTCTCCATAACATGAATATGGCCACTTCTTGACACAGGATGTGATCGTTCAGCTGCTTTTTTCTGCCTTATCTTCCAGTCAATCCTAATGTCCTTTGGCAATTCCACCTGCCTCTGGAAAGCAACCTGTGCTCCTTCCCACTTCTGCATCTCTAGACTTAGTCCAAGTTATTTCTGCTCTATCACCAGTAGGTTTGCTACTTGGAAAATCAAAACTACAGTCAATTGTCCCAGCCTGGAGCTGAACTCTGTAATTTACTCTCAGGAATAATGTATTAGCTATGTTCCAAATCCTTTGAGAAGCTTCTCAATGCCATCAGTGCTTCTTTCTAAGCAGGTTTTTGATGTCTACATTAGCAAACTCTTTATACACTTGACTGGCTCATCATGCCCTGTTGGTTTTACATATTGCTTCTCTGTTCATAGTTCTCTACTGCTACTCTGAGCAAATAATCCTTTACTGAGAAAAGGCCTATTCCACTGGCACTTGCTCTCTGCCTTCAGAACAAGATTTCTACTGAAATATTTGTCCTTTTTTCAACTGTCATTTCTATTCTCCAAACAAAGAGGAAGCAAACAATACAAATGTACACTGAATCTTTAAAGCATTGCAACGTTGTCTTATGTTGTCAGGGAACATCTATGATTTCAGCTAAATAACAGACAGGTGTAAATCTTGCCTCAAATGTGCAGTTCTTAAGATCTTCTGGAGGATCTTCAGTGTTCAGGTATGCCAATTGCTTCCCACTTTCCTACAACTTCCAGAGGTTCTCATGGTGATGGCTCCCAGCTCCAAGATTGGCCCATGCAGTGGAGTGGAGGGCACCTTGTCACTTCACAAATATTCTGGAGAAAGATATTGCTATGATGGGCAATATTAGAGCACTGCAGTGCCCTGGTCTTAAACATTGTTATGCTAGTAGGAATGGTGTAGCACAAATAAAAGCAAAGTGAAGTATGCACTTACAAAGTCAAAATTAAGCAATAATTACAAAGTTTTATAAAAATGTTGGTAACAGGAACATATGAAGCTCAGAATTGGGTTATCCCTATATCAAATCTAGGAGATCCTGTGGAACTCCTTTCTTAGCAAGGTATAAAAATGGGCCTACTAGATGTGGGCAAGAACTCAAATCCAGTCTGTACCCCACACCCTCATAATCCTGGTTGGTAGAAGCATTCTGATCTTGACATGCCAGGCTCTTCCTTTCTTTTCATTCAGAATCAAATATTTTCCTCTCCAACTCATGGATTTTTTAATCCCTCCCAGTATATCAATGGCTTTCATGTGTTACTTTGGAAATTATGACATCCTTCAGACAGAGCCAGGTATAATTATAGCCTGTTCAAATGGCAAACAGTGTCAGCCAATAGCTGATATGATGCTTGATTATGCACCAAACTGATTGTTAGTTCCTATGTAGGCAGGAAGCTGTTTTCCACAAAGACTTGTGGAAAAGTCTTAGAAAAGTGATAGCCTGTGGAAAAATGGTAGTGTTCAGATCCTGGAGTAATTTTTGTAACAGTAATGGGTGATATATTTCACATAAGTGAAATATGTTACTCATTTGCTACTCATGCTCTGCACAATCATGTAATTATGTATTTGTACATACTACACATTACTGGCCCTTGTGTGAGACCACACAGTAGTAACCAAATTGCCTTAGGGAGGTAGTGAGCTCTCCCCAGCTCTGTCTTTGGAAGTACTATCAGTACCTGACTACATGAAAACCAGCTGTAACTACTATTAGTTATCACCAGCAAACAAAATAAATAAAATCACCCAATGTTAAGGATAAGTCTAAGGATGTAGAAGTAGAGCATATATTCGTGATTTAAAATGTGCAGTTGAACACTGAAACTTTGGTTTAATTTAAAAATGAAAGAAATGCTTTAACAACACTAGATACTTGACACTGAAGCACATGCCATTGTACTGAAGAAGGTTGTTTATTGCTAAGGCTGACTATCCTTGTGAGGTACTTCAGTAATAGTGCATAGCTTAACAAGAGATGCAAATCCCTAGCTGTCAAATGTGTGGACTAGCATGCTTAACCTTCATGAAACACAGAGGGAAATGTTGCTGAATTGATTAATAATAGCAAATACAAATCATAAACAAGATAGGATTTTCCTTCTTCTCATGTCATAGTGATTTATTCCTAGAACCAGTGACCTATGAGGACAAAAGCTGTGTATATGTTTCTGTGGGTTACCATGGAAACCAATAAATTTGTTGGTAGATAAGCAAAATTCTCCTAATAATATTTCTCAACGTGATTTGAAGTTTCATCTGTAGGATTATCTAGGATAATGTTAGGCAATGAATGTTTTATTCAGGAAGGATCAGCTTAAACGTCTCTGAGGTTTAGTGGTTGGATAACTTACAATCTCACTTGTACGTCAGAGGTTCATAAGCACTTCGTTGGGAATCCCACAGCTCACTGTGGCAGCAGATTGTGGAAAGGGAGAGGGAAATTTTGGTGCTTACTATAAGTATATAGAGGCTATACCTACATTTGCAGGTTGTTCAACACAACAGGAAGAGATTCAGTTGGTGCTGAGGACAAATTTTACCAATTTCAGGTTACTTTTACCAGCTCTAGTCTGGTCCAAAGGACAGAATGGTCATTGGCAGCTGGAGGGCTGTATGTGCATTCCTGGATCCCATCTTCTTTAATTTAATTTGAAAAGAATCTGATTCATGCTCTGAGACCTCTCCATCATATGAAACAAAGCATGGTAAATGGGAACAATTGGGAGATTTGGTTTCAAATGCGTGTTGCTGATCTGAACTAACACACAAATGTAGACATACTCTCTGTGAGAATAAACACAGCTGCACTAAAAGGGTTCAATTTATGCCAGAGTTCCATAATTTGGAATTTGAGCACAAACTTCTTAGTAAATCCAAAATGTTGCAACTCACTCCTTAGCCACGTCAGTAGAAATGACTGGATTTATTATACTATTGTGTTTACTAGTTTCTAGATTGCTGAGAAAGAAACCCAAAACACCTTGGTCTAATTTACCAATTGGCTCAGAAATCACCTCTAATAAACTATGTAATTGTACCAGGAAATGCTAATTTAGGTCCAAATGTACTAGTTTGTATGTGTAGCTGCTTTCTATGCAATGCTCACATTCAATTTGCTACTGAGGTTTTATAGTATATTATAACCATTAAGAATATTTATATATATGCAGTATTTAAGCAAAAGGTGAATTCATTTTGACTGATAAAATAAACAAATGTATTTCAGCTTATTCTTGGATGACAGTGTGGCATTTTAGTAGCCTTTTTGAACTGGTGTAACTAATTTGCTTTAAAAAAAAGAAGCAGCTTTAAGCTAACAAAAAATTTCTCTGAGCATTTATTGCAGTTTCTATAAATCAGAGTGAGGGTAGAGTGATAAAAATGATTACTAGCTGGAAATTACCTTGACTGAAATCTGAGGCATCTAGCTCAGTTAGAGGTGCTGGAATTAGAGCAATTGGATGCAGTTCCAATTAAAAATTATAAATTAGAGCTGCAAGAGTGTGGAGCCACCTGCCTCACGAACAATCTTACTTTCATATACATATATAAAAAGGTCATTGAGTTCCTGAACTCACATAGATTAAAGCAAATAGACTCTATCTCATATGGTCTCAAGAGAAAAACAAGCACTTTGAAACTCTTCTCCTTAGGACACAATATTGTGGATGAATTTTCTATCACAGGAAAATTTACCCTCTCGTTTGTGGATATAAGAAGGAAGGAATAGCCTTCCAGTTAGGAAACTAACGGTCTCAGAAGATCCAATTAGTTAAGAAAGTTTTTTGGAGTAGAAGAGTCATAGGTTCAAGCTCCTCTCCTCCTGATACAGACTACTGTGCAGTAGTTTTCTCGGGGAGCTATGCTACTCTGGCCTGAGTGTGATGTGCTTGATCAGTCCTGTCTGTGGAATACTCATTTTCCAGGGTGGATTTCTGCCTGGTCCCCAAACTCCCCTCAATATTAGTTCATTACTAAAGCTAGGACATTTCCATAAATGGTAGTGTTGATGGAACAATATATTTCTAGGAGAACTTTATTTGCTGAGCTAACTGTGCTTGCTCTGGCTTTTTGCTTTCCCCTCTCAGATATATTTTTGCAGGCTGTCTGATGAGCTGAGCAGACTTTCCCAAGTAAGGTCAGATTCCCTAGAAGCAATGGTTTTAGGGTCACTTTTCAGATAAACAAACATTCAGTTTCTGAGATGCAGTCAGAAATTAACTTTAGTGAAGGATTTGCCATTGTGCAGTTGATAGCCAAGCTATCCGAGTACTTTATATTTGGAATATAAGCTTACCTTATGTTTTTATTAGAAGGGATATGTGTGATGCTGTGAGACTTTCAAAGCAGAGGGTTCTCTTGGCTTGCAGCTCTGAGTCAGAAACCACTGAATAAGCTCTCCTAGTGAGGTTTCTCCCTTTGAATCTAGCATTAACTATGACCCCATGGATTCCCCGACTTGTCTCAGTTTGCATAAGGCTTGTCTGCAACTTTACTTGGATATGTTACCTTCCTAACACTGAGGTACTCTAAATTTGCCTAAATACCATGGCTAGACAAGCTTAAATCAAAATAGGCAAGCAAAAAGAAAGACTCGTGATTACAGAGATGGAACTGCAGCAAATAGCATCAAATTAAGCAAGGTAAAGTTGTGTCTAAAACTGGAAGCTGTAATGAGCATTTCTCTGAAAACTCCCTTGGAAGTAGTGCCTGAGGAACAGCTCAGAGATCTCTCCCCAATGTGTTGTCTGCTGGAGTGGATGCCTCTGCCCTGGATCGCCTTATTCCAACGATACTGAGGCATCCTGGATTACCTTAATTCCAGTGATACCTGTGCAGTACGCGCATGCCACTGAATGCAAATGAATCTTCAAAGCACTTGCTAGGAATCTCTGCCTTCCCTTCCTTCTTACTAATCAATTTAGAGAAGCTTATTGTCATGTGCTTTGTTTAGCTCTGGCTCTTTGTGAATGCAAATGAAGCCTTGTTCAAGCTTGTCTGTGACTGGGATAGACAAAACCCTTTTGATGCACTGATTTTTCATACCATGCCCATTCTTCTGTTTTGGAAGTTGTTCGAATTGCAGTCTTTCTGACTCCTTCGTTTCTGGACACAGAACTTGAGCTGTGAATCTTTTCATGGTGCCATAGCAATTTACAGAAGATTATGTAGAGGAGATGCTTCTGAYTGTCTTACAGTGTGTAATAATTTCTATAGTGGTTACATGAAGCATATTAAGAATATGGCATCAACTCACTATTTTAGAATGTTTTGCTTGCTCCCAACCCTTGTCGTCTTTATGAAGTCCTGGTGTCATTATGTAGTCATCCGTCCACCCTTCCACACAGCATCTGTATATAGGAATTACTGTATGTCTAATGTCTCTCTTTATAATCAGTACGCACACACATGTACTATATATATACATATGTACAGTTCCAAACTACGTCAAGGGACTAATTACTTTAGGACTAGCTAAAGAGACCTACGGAAGATGAGCTGGCCAAATGCTCTTCCTTTACCTATGCACAAAATTTTGGTGTATGTCCGCTGAGGAAGAATGTACAACAGAGCATTTTCCCTAGACATTGGGAAAAATATTTAGACTATGTTATTGCTATGTTGAAAGGTGAATAGGTATAATAATGAATAATCCATCTTGCCCATAAATAGAAGATTGAGTAAGGCTACAAACACTGGGAGATGTACAAAACTGGAAGCTTTCTTGTTAGATAAATAGATAGAAAAATAGATAGATAGACAGATAGATAATGTGTAGTGGAAGCTGAAAGGAGGTTTTCCAGGCATAATTCTTTTCTGCTATTTAGCAGTGCAATCAATATTCCTGAAAAAGGAAATCATCTGCAATGCTAATTGCAATTTGCAAGTGAGAGTGCACTGAGTGCATGGGAGAGTTAGTTGTTTGCTTGCTGAGGGACACTTCAGAGCTTTCGAAGTTCTGATACTCATAATTCTTTTTATAAAACAATTATTTGCTAAGCGCTTAGCTGACTAGGACATAATAATTTTGAAATCAAAGAAATCAAAGAGGATGCTACTTCCTCTGGCTGAAAGGTTTTGCTGGTTGTCTCAGTGTGGGTCCCATGGAGAAGGCAGATGTGATGGAGAGCTGCAGACCATGGAACCTGACAGACTGACAGTGTTTATTAGCTTTTAAAGGTCTGCAACGCCCATCCTTGCATCCAAAGCTTTGTCAAATATGTCTTGTCTTTTCCTATTTTCTGTTATATACTTTTTTTGATTTCTGAATAATAAATGGATATTTTTACCTGTGACATGACCTGAATCTGCCAGTCTTATTTACCATGATTAGCACTCTGCTCTGTGCATGTGGGATTGTTGGCCCCAGTGGGACTGCTTGCAGAATAAAGCACTAATCAGTGTGACTGAGGATGACAAAAACAAGCTCTTTCCTCCTCTTTCCCTCCTTAACAGAGAGAGGATGAATGTTTCCTGGGCTTCACAAACTGGGTCCACAAAGCGACAACATATGTTTATGTGTAGAAGATCAGAGTGCAGAATCATTTAGGGAGGCAAGAGAAGAAGGAAAAGCGTGTTCTCATGCCAAGAATTGTAAGACCAGCCCTCATAAGTGTCAATGATCTCTAACTGTGTGGTAGTGAAATAGCTAAGGAATTTAACTCCTGACAGTTTGCAGTGTGCTGCTAACCTGCCAATTCCCTGTAGACTGTTAAAATATTACATGATGTTAGATGTACTTTTAGGTGATTGTTAGCTTGTGCACTCATCTTAAGTTCCTAACTGGTTGTAGGTGAGAATTTATGGTTTTAAGACTAGATTGAATTATACAGAGTAAAATGTAAATGTCTGTCACACTTAAATGTCATAGACATACAGTTTTAGGTATGTGCATGAGGAATTATAAAAGAAGATCAAAATGTAATGACTGAGTTATGAATTTTGCAATCCTTTTTTTTTCATTTTTTCTTTAACAATGGACAGAGGACCAGCAACTATAGTTATAGATACTCCTATTATTAAGAAACGGAAATACGAAATTATTGTTTTAACTTAAGTCTTTGTTGTGAACTTATGTCAAATTCAGCAAATAAGTCTTGGTGAGAAGAGAGGGAGAAACTGAAAAAGCTAATAGATTTTTCACTTTCTGTTTCAATACATGTTATGAAGTTAACTTTTGCAAATTTAAACTTTCAAACTAGTAAAAATAATCATAAAACAAATGAAATATTTCATTCAACTCAAAGCATTTTTTAAAATATTTTTGCCATGAAAAGTCTTATCATGACTTTAATCACAGTAAAATGTATTTCTTACCTGCTGCAGTATGTGAATGCAGTAATTCAGTGAAGTACAGGAGACGCCTGTTATTGTTGTCTTATGACATCTCTGTTGCCTTGCATCACCACTCTGCAGAGAGGTGCATTTCTTTCTGTAAAAGCTGGGTAAAGCTGGAATAACTCAGCCAATCTCGCTAGAGTTACTCAGAATTTGTATCAGAGTGACAGCTATGAGGCCCATAGTCCAACATCAGAAAATCTTCTAATTGTTGACTACAAAATAAGGAACAAAGAATTAGGGTAACTGCAGAATAGTATATAAAGGTTTAATGATATAAACTGAGTCTTCTTGTTCTGACTGGGAAATGAAGGTGGCGAGAAGAGGAATGAGGCAAATGTGAACAACAGGAACAACCTAATAGAGTGGACCTTTAGTACCTGTGCTCCAAAGAAGCATCTGCCATGTAGGCACCAAATGAAGTGATTAGACTGCACTTGTGATTTTTTAAAAATATGGCTCTTTGATATCTTGGATATCTAATATTGGACTGAGGAGTTTTCAGAACACTGGCCTGTTCTGCAGCAGCTAAATCTCTGGCTCTGAGCTCTTATGAAAATTTGGCCCTAAGCAACATTTCAGAATTTTTCTAGTTTTATTAATAACAAGCTAAATGAGCTCCAAGTACTTAATGGACTGGTAACGTATCGTTATATCTCATGTAAATATTGAAAAAAATCAACAGATAAATGCAATGGATGCTAGCTAAAAAAAATCAGCATTGTTGAATTGCAACAGATACTGCAGTAGCAGTGGGATTTCTGTTTTAGGAAATGCTCTAAATAAACTTCAATAGAGTGTGTCATATTATCTGTAAATGTAATACATAACAATATAAGACTCCTTTAAAATACTCATCCACAAGAACTCATCTGATTTCTTCAGTCTAATCTCAGTGAAGTTGGGCAGCTCAGTCTGGAAAGAGCAACCCCGAATCACTAAAAGCAGGTTGTGCAATGTGAGTCTGGGCAGACTTGCTCAGATTAGGTGGCCAGGTAGATGTATTTATGTGATGCAGAGTGTGAGTTAATGAACTCGGACATGGTGTAGATGTGGTGCTTCTGCTCCTGGACATGAACTGTCTAGATTGGAGTCTGTTGAATGCCAAAGGGACTTTCTGAGTGAAACCCCTGGGCGCAAAACAGTAATTGCCAATGAAAATTTATGTCCTCTGAAAATTTCCAACCAATTCTTCCAATCTCATGTTAGTTTAAATGTATGAAAAGCTTTCTACATGATGATATGGCTAGTCCGCCACCTCAGCCAAAAGCTTGGTGTGCTTTTGTTATTTGCATTTAATCGTAACTTCATTAGTTCTAGCAGACTCTCTGAAGATTATCTTTTATATCAATGGAAAGATCTGTGGAATTCATTACAAGATTGTAAGACTCATTTTAGGTTAATATATATATTGGTATGGAGATTCTTTTTTTCTAAAATATCTGATTATTTCCTGTTTTTTTCATAGACAGTTGTGTGCTAGAGAGGCTGGGACTAATGCTCTTCCTGTATAACCCTACAGGCAAGGAACTTTCTGCAACTTTCCTTAGCTGTATATCTACTTTAAAATAAAGTGAATTCATACTTCTGGACAGCCAGATATTAATACTTCGTTTATACAACATTAAAGCTGTGATATAAAGTGCTGGGAGTGCTAAGTCAGGGTTGATGCTCTCTAGTAATCATATGGCTTTGCGTCTTGTCACATGCTTGGCATGAATTTTCAGATCACCTCTATTAGGATTTACAATTTCAAGGATTCATGCTCTCACCTCTAGCAAACATGATGATCTCTTCCACCACAGAACTGCTCACCAGTGTTGCAGTCTTTCGTGACAATACTGAAAAGCGCACCAAATACACGTATATCAGCTGGAATACTATTTCAGGCTTACTTTGAGGAATATAGCACATGCTCACATCTGCTTCTTGCTACTCTCAGTCAGGAGTTGGGAGGAATTTAAGCAGATGATAGATTCAAAATTGTGTGTATATATGTATATACACACACACACACATATATACCTGTATGTGTATATATGCACATATAAATTAAATGAAAAATTTAAGAGTGAGATTTGAAACCCAGAAGATAAAAGTACATGAGCAACACTTTTAAAATTCAGATATTAGAAAGAGAAGTAAAACTGTTTTATTTTATTTCTTTCAAATAAATATATCAGCTTTTTAAGAGCTAAGCCATTACATTAAAATTTTTTTTAAAAACTAAACTAACCCAGATTCAACTTAACAAAAACTGAAAATGTCTTGAGAATAGAAATGAGAAAGAAATCTTTTTTTGTCAGAAAAGTGGCAGCAGAGTCTTTTCTGACTGTAAAGATGAGGAAACTAAAAATGTATTGTTTTATTTTACAGAAGAAGAAGCAAACTGAAACTCTTCTGACATAATTTCATTTTGCAATCTCTGGTTATGCGGCACTGTTATCATTAGAAAATGAAGAGGACTAAGTGTTCCTTGGAGGCTCAGTTTCTTATAATACATTAAAAAATGCTTAGTACAGTCAAAGCTGTGTATGTCAGTGCTGTTAGTGTGTATTTTTTTTTTTGTAGTACGTTGGGTAATGGCTAACATAATAGAGTCCTAATCAAAATGATTTTGATGGTACCCTGTATAATGCTTAATACTAGTAACTGGTCCTGACAATCAGTGTTTGAGACCCTATTCTTTTATCATGAGCTGTTTTGCTGTTTTAACTAGCAATGCAGTATAGATAAAACTCTCTTCTCCACTCCTCCAGAGATACAGGAAAGTCTAAAATCAAGGAATTTTAACAGAAAAAGTTCTAGGCAGCAATCATCTTGATATTAAAATATCAGAAGAAAACCCTGGGTGGCAGACATTTGGGCATGTAAAAACCACATCTCTCGCGGGGGGAGAGCCTCAGAGACCCAGCATCCAAATAGCAGGACAAGAACCCATGAGTGGGCACCCTCAAGAAGCTGTGTGCAATCCCAAGGCAGTGCGGTGCATTGGGCCGAGGGAAGGGGCAGCCCTGTCCACTTTAGTTTGCCCAGATCATCGTTGCAATTATTGACCTCCCGGCGCTGCTCCCGTGAGGTCTACCTATGCCTTTTGTCTTCTGCTCGGTAGGGCTTTCCACGCGGCGTGTCCCCACGCACTGCTCTGCGTGTCCTCGACTGTCGTGCCAAGACGTGCTGGGGGCTCTTTACTTCTCCTCAAGCACTCCACGCTTATGCATCCAACTCAAGTGTTGGGAAAAAGGTTATTGAACTTGCATAATTCTGTCTCAGCAAGTCTCTGCCTATTTTTCCTGACTCACAAATAGCATGTTTCGTTCGTGAACACTGGGAAAGGCTCCCTCAGTAACTGACATATTTGCCAATCACACTGCACTTCAAAGAGCTGTACTGGATTGTTAGCAGTAGCAGGGATTTTTGCAAAGTCGTATTTTTAGCTTGGAGACTAAAAGAATGACTTGACACGTAGTACAGTGATTACAGTCTTACTTTGGGCATGATAGGTTGCCTAATTTATGACTCCTTTTGGAAAAAAAACAGTATAGAATACTTCACAATGTCAAAGTTTTTCTTCAAGAAATACACAGATCCCCCCAAAACGCTGAGTGAGCACTTATTAAAAGTAGCTCTGATTGTGTTTTTCATTCCACAGTACAATCGATGCTCTAATTTTCCCTCTATTGTTTATTTTATGGATTTTTGGCTGCTATCATTATAGTCATAGATATAGGGCTGTAGTGAAAATACACTAGCAGACTGGTTTAATAATTAAATATTGTCCATTATATTTGGATCAAAGAAAGAATTTTCTGTTCTGGAACATTCGTTATCTGAAATCATTTCCAGAGAACAATGACAGTATATTTAAATCTCTCTGTCTGATGAGTGTCCGTGTGTCTCCTTTTTGACTCATCCAGGCATGTGGCCAACAGTGAGTATTTTTAAAAGAAAACATGGAAATGTGTATTTTAAAAATCTAACAGAATATATCGAGGTCAGTGAATGGCAAAAATTATTCCATCTTCTCTTAATTTCCTCTTTCTCTTTCTTACTTTTCTCATTTTTTTTCTTATTTCTACAAGACCTCTGCGTGTCTATTTATACTGTATAGTATCATCCATCCCTTCTAGCTAATTAATATAATAAGAAAAGAAGACTGAAGTAACTAGAATGTGAGCTTGCTGTCCTAGTTTGTTGGCTTACGTGGTATTTTTATTTCTTGTTCTTGCTTTAAAACATTTTCTGGTGTAGGAACAGTAGGTATGCCAGACCTGCTGTGTTCCATAAAAGGTGGGAACTGACTCTACGTAATAAACTTGTTGATTTTTTGCCCTTTTCTAGATTGATGCTCATAGCTCTGTAGTAGCTTGAGTGAACTCTGTACATTTACTCAGCTAATGCCACTGTAAATACTTGTCTAGACACTTCGTGAATGATTGTGGTTTATATTCAGGCTCCTCCTTGTAAGAGCTATGTATATCTGCGTCCTGGAACAAATGTTTCAGGCTACCATATGTAATGTGGTAACTAATTTTAATTGTCATCATTTTGCCTTGTTGCAGAAGCTCTAACTCTGTTCTCCGCGTGCCCTGGAGTCAAAAAGCAATGCCATGGTGGGACCTCTTTTTCCCTCATGGTGTTCAATGATGCAGTAGCTTGTCAGGCCTTTGGGATGTATCAGCATCACAGAAAAAAGCACCTATTTGATTTTTTTTTTAATACACATTTCAGTTGATCAGAAAGGCTAATATAAAACAAACCTACTGAACATTCAAAGGTTTTAGCAGAAAGTTCCTAGAGTGAAGCATTTTTTCTGAATGGAGCTGCCTAGCATCGCCAAGCAAATGTCATAACCTTTTCTCCTCTCTTACACATTGCATATTTGTCAGCACTCCTTCCTCCTGTAGAATGGCTGGGTAAATGATATTTCGCTTTGCCACATTGGCTTAAATTTGGGAGGGGAGGGTTTTGCACTAGTACAAAAGTGAAAAATAAATTCCAGAAACACTTTAATTTCAATTCCCATACCTAGTGGATTTCTTGTCTCTTTCTCTTTTTTTAAAAAAGTTTTAAAAGTACATCGCCTCAGTCTTTTTGTCTGTTTTTTTTTCATTGACCCTAGGCACATAACTAATTGTTGATCAGAAGTATATCAATACAGTTGAGTGCTTTCTATGGAATTATCCACCAGGTTTTATGTTATGTTGCATGTCTGCAGGACAAAAACAGCACAGATTTTTTTTTCAATGAATGATTATAAGAAGTTTTTCTTTCTTTTTGCAAAGGATACGAAACAAAACAATAATCACAGAGGAGAAAAACCTGTTAATACAAAGAATATAGAGTCTCTATAAAAACTAGGTAGCATTCTCTTGTACCTAAATATATGTTCTATGAATCTTTGATATGACTATAATTGATTATGAATAATAACTGATGTGGTGGTGAGGGGAACGGAAAGCCATGGAGAACAGCATTTTAGAAATTGCACAACTATCTGGTATCTTTCCTCATTTCTATCATAAAGGTGATGGAGGAAAAATTCCTTTAGGATTTTTATTCTTATTTGTATTTTTTTTGACTACATTTTCATGTATAAAATCCACAAGTTAACTTAAAAAAAAAGACAATCAAGCAAAATTAACCTTGTACTGGAGCAGTGGTGCAGGTTACACATGTGTAGATAATACAGAGCGTTTTCTTCTCAGCAGCTCCCTGACACTGATCCTTTTGTAGCCCTCTTGGCTTCTCTCAGTCTTCTTCCTACCAGATATTTCTCCCTGCTTATGCCTCTGATATTTTATGGGGGTTATCTCAAGCTGTAGATTGTCGAGACCTCATTTTCAAATCCTGTCACCTTTAAAAAGATTTGGGTTGTCTGAGTTAGGGATTATGTGTGTGAAAAGATGGTACTTAGGCAACAAACCTGTCAGCTCCCAGATAACTAGAGGATACAAAAAACATTTTACATTTATCCCATTCTTATGTCTTGCATGTATTTGGTGTGTTGTTTACCTCTGAAGGTGAATGTATAACCTATATTGTTAACATTTCCACCTTAACTCTAGCCTTCTTAATGTATATTTTTTAAAGATTATGGGTTTTTGAGCTGTTGGTTTGTGATCTTACAGGACTTCTAGGTTCCATGAATATACCTCTGATTTATACTGCACTAAGGGAGACTACAGCAAGCAACACAGTATCTCTGCATGGATCCAGGGAAGTGAATAAGTGACTATGGTAGAAAGATTCTCCTCTGCAGCTGAGCTCTGGTTAATGTGTGCCCACTCTGATTATGAACCCGTAGTGGGATTGTTTAAACGTTTTCCCTGGCATCTGAGGCTGGCAGTGGCTTCAGTTCATGCACTGGCGTTTGCAGTTAGTCCAAAGGGAGCTCTCTTCAATCTGCCAAACTGAATCCATTTCATCAGCGCAGAGGGGTACAGCCAGTACACTCAGCCGATGAAACCGAGTTGTTGTGGCTCATTTTGGGAAGTGAATTGTCTCACTCAGAATGGGGAGTCTCTGTTATATGAAATGAGAGTTAGCAGAGACAAATATTATGTTCTATTATGAACTGTCAGCAGTCATTTCTGACCTCTGGTAATGCAGGCTGAGAAGTGAAAAAGCCTGTAGGAGGCTTGGGGGATGTGTGGGCAGGAGGCAGCATGGGCGCCATCCCCGTGCGGCGCGGCTGGAGCCAAGCTGGCTCTGTGGGGACAGACTGGGTCTCTTTTCTCGAATTCCCCGGTGCTGTGGCAGCGCCTATGAGTTTTGGCACGGTGCCACGCGGACATGTGGAGACAGCCTGGGGCTGACGCCGTGCCCGAGCAGATAAGCCACAGCGATCCTGGTGTGCAGTCTGAGGGGCTCGCCGTGAGCTGGGACTGAGCAGCACTGCATGGTGCCAGGGCTGTCCTAGGCTGAGGCTTTGCGGGGATTTTTGGGTGCCTCTGCCCTGTGCTCCCATGCCTGAGAGTGCAGTGCAGAGACCACCACAAGATCAGCTAATACCTAGCACATCTTATTAGCCGGACCAAGCGTCAGCTCTGCTCAGTCCAAGCTCTGACTGGCCTTTGCAAACAGCATGGCCTTGTTGGTGCAGCACTATACCTAAATGAGCAAACCCACCAGTGCGGCGCTGCTCCGGCATGACACCAGCTGAGGTGCCTCCCCACTCCTGGTAGAGTAACTGCGAATTGAGTAACCCACCCTGCAATAATTCTGAATTTGTTATTTTTCGTAAGGCAGCTTTAGACCTGAAGAATGCTGGTATAAAAGCTAGTGCTGTTAAGACCAGGAGCCCTCTTGAGTTATTGTACCCATAGTCAGCTGGGAGAGGGAGACAGAGTATGTCACTTAGGTATATTCAGATGCATTTGGTGAACTGGGATTTAGGTTCATAGATCAAAATAAGGAAACCATAGAAAGATTAGAATGAAGTACTTTGGTACTTTGATGCAGATCAGTACAGGAATTAGCTGCACAATAGTTCCTAACTGGTGAAGGATTCTGATTTATGGGCTTTGACATAGAAAGAGGCATGTGCAATATCTAAGCATCTGTTCCAAATAGGATTTTTTAGCTTGAGATTTGTTACTGGGAAGCGACAAAAACATGCCAGTCAAGCCCAAACCTCAGCCTTTGAATCAATTGAACATGACCAGTTTAAGCCAGCTGAGGTAGTAATATTTATGTCCTCCAGCTTTTGCCATGTATTATATATAACTCTGCCTAAATTAAAAAAAACAACAGAAAACATGCAGATTGTCACACCGGAGGAAAATGCTTTTTCCTTATTTGTGTATGATGAGGGCAGTAACTTTGCATCTTGATTGAATATTATTAAATCAAATTGAGAGTAAGTAGAGTTAAAAACTAAGTCAAAGCTTTAATTAAATCCACAGCAGCTCCTGTTTTTCAACATATGGGAGAAGAGGCAGCGTATGATATATTCTCTCAGCTGAAGAATTTTCAAGTTCCAGCTGGACAGCCCTTTAATTAAATTCTTTTTCTCCCTTTTCTCAACTGAGGTCCCACTCCACAGCAATTTTGAATCAATCTTAAAAGTAATGTTTTGGAAAAGATAGCTTCCTCACTGTGTGACTGCTAAATGGTTTTTCAGGAGGTTAAAAGCCTGCAATCTTGCAGCTTCAACTGGCATGGTTTACTGTATCTATGATGTCCTTTCCCAGCCTGTTCCTGGGGACAGCCAATGTGAAGATTGTGAATCTGGGAAGTGTGTCCCATTTGAAGACTGGCGCACAGTGCATGTTTTTAATGAAGCTGCTTCTGTCTGTCCTGTTTGCCAGCTCTAGTGTGACACTAGGGATCTGCTCAGTAAAATGATAACACTTGCAGGGCAAACTGTCTCTGGCTGGTTGAAAAACTGAGAGAAGCAGTACCATTACCGAACCAGAGTCTAGAGTCAGCTCCTTGTCAGCCTCTCGCATCAAACTGATGGTTAACTGTCAAAAGACAGCAACTGCTCTGGATGTTAAAGCTGAAAGATTTTAACTTTAGAGTTAAAGTTTAGCTTTAACTTTAGAGCTCCCTGAGAGCCCAGTTCAAGGTTTTCCTCAGTTCTGATTTCGTGGGTGTGGGTTAATTTTCACAGGCACATTGCATGAAGAGAACTATTGATAGTGACAGTCAAAACCACAGCTTCTTTCCAAATCTGACCAATGGAAATGCATTTTATAAAGCTTTTCAGTGGGTAAAATATGGCAGGTATTATATATGTAGTAATAATAAATTATGTTTTCCCTCAGCTTGGATTTTGAGAGAATGGTACTGGCCAAAAAGGACTGGCCTTTGTAAATTTATCATTTGGAAAGGCTCCACTGGAAAAATAGATGTAATGCATGGCTATTAACACCATGTTTTAAATTTGCAACCTCTGTTTTAGCTGAAAGTGGTGGAATTAAGACACACAGAGTGTCAATTAGCAGATTAATAACATCTAAAACAGCAATGTGTCTGGGAGTTTGAAACATCAGAGAAGCCATGCCACAGTATGTCGTGTACAATGTTAGGGAGCATGATGTTTCAATTATTAAATTAAGCTTGAAACATAAAGATTTCTTTCACTGGATTTTGGTTTAGTGTGTTTCCCTTTTCTTCTCTTGTTTGAATTGTATATAGGGTAGCTTGGGTCTCAGTGGGTTTTATGAAAGCTTCTGCTAAGTCTTCAAATGCTCTAATACAGTTCTTGAGATCTCAGAGGCAATACTACTGCCATTTTTTTTTCTTTTTCTTAATGCTGTTTGTGGCGTTGCCTCTAGGATGCAAAACAAGAAGAAGCCTGAGTGATCGTATAGTTGCTTAGCTCTCTCTCCTTTGTGTTGAGACAGAGTATGGCAATGCTGCAGTGCAGAGATACCCGAGCTGGCATTGAGCTGATTACTTTGAGTACTGGAAACATACTGGCTACAGCAGAGTGGAGTCCAGTAGATTCTGATTCTCCCTGCCAAAAAAGCTGAGCACCCTGGGCACCAATGAACCGACAACAGTAAATAGCAGTATCTGGATAGGATTTTATGGGGGTGTTTGTTATTCTGGGATTTTTCACGTCCCCCACACTGCTCTCTCTCCTGTTTCCATATTTTTTTTTTATCTCTCTCTGGAGATAAAATGAAAAAATAAAACAAACAAAGATGACAGGATGCAGAAGCTGTAAGCAGCACATCATCCAAGAGTAGATGTGTGACTGCGACTGTTTGTCATGTGAAAGGTCACATGCAACAATTCTTGTGTTAAGCAAAGCCAAATCCTCACTCAGAAAATAGTCAGCAATAGAGTTTAATAAGAAGATAGGACAGACTGCGGTGATCAGGCACAGAGTTCAATCAGGCAAGTGTACTAGGCAGCAGCTTGCTTACACTTAGCTGGCCCGTTTTATCTCCTCTCTTCTCCTTTTTCTCATGCTTGTTCTTATCCCATCCACCTTGATTCATCCCTTTCTCCACCCTTGCCTTTTCTCAAATAAATAACCCATCCCTAATATTTTTTCCCCACTGGTCCCACTTTTGCTACGCCTGTACCCACATTTGGTGTTTCTGATAGGGTTACCTAGCCAATCTTTCACGTTATCATTCTGGGCCCTGCTGGCCTTGCAAGGTTTCAGTCCTCAAAAGTTCACAAATTCTCCCAGCAATTATCTGTGAGTTTTGGCTGTCTTCACATTACCCCTCTTTATCCACCTGTGAAATCTGGTCATTCCTCATGGTGCTATCCATAATGCTTGTCAGCTTCTCACTCTGTTATCTACCATGACAGTGATTGTCATGCCTTGCAGTTTCTGAGGTTGGTTCAGTTAGGCCAAATTCCTCAGGCCAGGACCTAGTCATCTGCTAGTGTACCTTAACCAACTGGAAGGGAGAAGGACTAACAGCACAGCCACAAAAATGTCAGTATTCAGATGGCCGTTGAGAAAATGATATAGGAAAGATGAGATGAAAGATTTATGGACCCTTGTTGAAGAAGAAGTTGCAGGTTGATCCGCAGACAGAAGGATGATCTGTAGAAACAGGCAAACAAGGCTGGGGAAGAGTTCAACTACTAGAGAAGAAACAAGACCGTTGAGTACATCGGCTGCTTTGAAGTGCAATGAGAAAGGACAGAATTGGAAAAGAGGGTGGCAGGAAAGAAAAGAGGAATCAATAGTCCAGTAAAAGGATCAGAGACAACTTCTACAGTCAGTTACAGTCAACTGAGGAGTGGTAAAGATCATGTAGAAAGCATCATGACAGAAAGTATAGTAATCTGGAGATAAAAGAAAGAGACAAGGATGGGGGCATGGAATTAGTTACTTGCACCAAAAAAAATGGTAGAACAAGAATCTAAAAGACCAGGACCTCTTGACTCATCAGCCACCAGGATATGTCTGGAGAATAGGATGAGCTTGCTTGATATCTCACTAACATCTGTACAAAGAATGACTATCAGGCTGCTTATGAAATCTGTTTGTGGAGAGGACTGTGTGTCATAAGAGCCAGAGGACCTCAAGGAACAGAACTATCGAAACCTGATGCTAAAGCTCCAGGCCATGACTTTAGGGACTAATCCCCAAAATGTTTGCTTTAAGCTTAGGAACTCATCGTCTGGAAATGATAAAAGAGGTGAAAGGGAGGGGTGGAATAATTAATATTGGGTTGATTATAAACTACAAATATCATGGAGCCATGAAAATGGCTAATGATATTCTATGGATGTGTTGAATGATATATTTCCAGAACAGATAAAGCATGGTTAATGATATTGCTGGCAGTGGTTTTAGAATACCTCATGTTTTTCTCATCACCTGACTTAAAGAAAAATGGACTTAAATGCAAGGAGCTACAGTCAGATGGATTTTCTTTCCCTGTAGGTCCTGTAACAGTGATCTGAAGAATGACAGACTCTCTATGAGAAATATGAAAAAGCTTGACTCCCTTAGTCCAGCCAAAGAGGCACTGCAGGACATATGCTTGCTTTCTAAACAAATAACAAAGCAATAAGGAGAAAACGTAGACACAAAGACAAATAGAATGATGTTTGACACAGATATGTTTGCACTGACATGTAGGACATTTCTAACCAAGAGAGGAGTGAGCATCTGAAAAGTGTTCCTGAAGGTATTTTTGGGCAACAGAAGTCCCAGCAATGACTAACAAGGATGCTTGATGGAGCGTAAGGAAATGTGGACGCAGGTAATAGCTGGGAACTGGATACCAGGCAGTTTCCTCAAGCTCTGCCTGTCCACATTCCGCTGGTCGTGCGATTTGCCTCTGATTTGGTCCCTCACCCTGGTGCCAAAATGTAGCATCAGAATTCAACAAAAACTTCTGTGTAAAGTAACTACCTTTTCTTCTTTAAAAATACATAGTAAATATGAAGCAAAAAATAAAATTCATAGCTTCATTCCAAAAAAATTTTAATTTTGAGGGACTGATGTATAGAAGGGAACAAAAATTTTCCTGAAGGCTTGAACTTTCAACCTATTTATTTTTGCTGTTTTAAAATAAAGAATGAACTTTTGAAAATTGCTGGCAAGAAAAAAAAGGGAAAAAAACAGCTTTATCTTTTCTCCCACTGCCACTTCCTTTATCTTCTCTAAACACCACCAGCAGAAAATCTAACAGCCTGCTACACCTGCCTGAGTTACTGGAGACATATCTATAAGTTTTAATTCCCACAGAATGGAGACTTGACCAGAGTTTTCTGTAGCTAAATATGTCCTAAGAATCCAGAATATTCTCATGGTCTTGCTCTTTACAGAAATTATACCCAATATTAGAGAAATATTTTTAGTGAACTGTATTGTTTTAGATGGTGGAGGAAGAATGAATAGTTTAAATAATTTTTTAAAAATTAGGCCACTTCTGACAAAAAGTGATTTGTGATCAGCATACAATATTTAGAAGTTCAAACTGAAAACTCAGAACGGAGTGTGATGGGAGATATTTGTACTTTGTGAATGGATGATATATTCTAGCCCAGTTAGGGGCTTTCCTTACTGAAAGAGTCCTGAAAAACAGAAAATATTTTAAAAAAACTTGAATAGTATTTTTAAAAAGTCCTGAACACATTTGAGTTTTTCATTTTGATTTATCAGGAAAAATGAGGTGGGAGAAGAATTAAAAAGGGAAATGGGGAAATTTAAAACTAATATGTCGAACAGTTTGATTAAAAAATTGAAAATAAGATTTAGAACTTTGGCATTTAAAAATCTGCCTCCTTTTGGAATTCTTCACAGAAGGAAGTTTTGAATGTAGATATAAAATGAGGATAAAATATGATATTAATTTGCACTGAAGTAGCAAATATTCAACAGTAGTTCCAGGTCATTAATCTATCTTCCAGCTAAGGGAACTGCATTAATAGCTTATGGGATTTATAGGGCAAGCATCAATTTACAGGTTCACCCTAAATTTGGGGAAAATAGGAAAGGGCAAGATACTAAAGGGTATATTATATCCTGATGTATTAAAATCAGTAGCAAAACTTATTTGGACTAAAATGGCCTCTGGATAGTTTTTAATTTCCATGCTGATGTTGAACCTAAATTTTCTATCTTCAAAATGGGAGGAAACGTATTTACGTGCCCATTCTTAAAAATGACTCTTCCCCTCATTGCTCTGTCTTGAACAGGAAAAGCAACAGAATTAATGTAAAGTTTTACGTGTATTTTTGGAGTAAGGTAGTGTGGGGCTTGTTTCAAATGTGGTCTCAGTATAGAAAAAGAAGAACATTTGCAGTGAAGTAACAGAAGATAGCTGTAAGGGTCACACAAGCATTTTCTGTGAAGCACTCTTTTCATAGGAGTCTAGCCTGTGATTTCTGACTTGTCACTATATTTTTTAAACTGTAATGTTTTACATTGTGCTTTAAAGCAAGAAGAGTACCTCTTTTTTGCCCCCAGCTGTTGCATATATGGGATACCTTTGTAAATAGTCAGAGCATTATGCAGTTTACAGTTCATTCATGAGAAGACTTAGAACAGAAGAACTGGAAAATGTCATGACTTAATAGCTGAAATATTATCTTCACAGGGGAGAATGATGCTAGTACAGCACCTATAAATCAGTGTTGATGGTGTGCGTCATCAGATATGCAACCTTTTTTAAGGTGATAATTCCCATAATTTGGGTATTGACCTTGTCCTGTGTTGTACAGACTTGTAATCTGTGTTTCTTGAATGATCCCCACAGGTGGGACATTTCTAATGTGAAGTCATGCTGTGAGACACCTCTGAGTATGTCTAGAAGATGAGATTATAAATATTCATTGCTTTTGCATCCTTGGGCTATGAATGTTTCAGACTTTATAAGCTAAGGAGAACTGGGCCTAGTCAGAGAAAAAAAAATATAAATGCAGGTGAAGAATAAAGTAGATTGGATAAGAAAATGAGAGTTTTTCTGCTAGGCTGATTTTGAACCAGTGTGCCAATTTGATTAGAGGTAGAGAAGCGCCACATAAAGTCTATTCACTTGCGCCAAAACCAAGTGAGGCTAGATTCCCCTCTCTTGGAAGTAAAAATACCGTTTTGCAGTCCAATTTCACCACTGAAAAACAGAACACCTGAAGCTATAGATTTATTCATCTTGTGACTTACCTCATGAGTCTGAGCAACAAGTGTGGGTGCTGCCATGCTCCCCTAAGCTGCCCCATCCCTTTCCACGGTGGGACCTGACCTCTGATCAGGGGAAACCCAGGTAGGAGGGCTGGCCAAATAATGGGCCTAAAGAATAATATCCCTCAAATTGTGTGCAATGCCACAAGCAGTTCTTTTCAACTGCATGTCTGACAAGCAAAGGATGAGGGGCACTGGGAGCTCATTTTGATCCTTTCTTACTTAATTTGTCCAAGTGGAGAAGAAGGACTCAGCAGCGCTTGGCCTCTGTCCCGCTGCTGCTAGTAGTCAGCAATGAAGTACATTAAAGCCCAGTCCTCAAGCCTTCTTCCTGGGATCAGGCAGAAATGCTTTTTTCCCCCCCTTTTCTTAAAGAGCAGCTTTGCCATTTGCGTGATCTCGATGGAAAGTATAACCTTATGTGTTTTCGTCTGACCACTGACAGACTCTTCGGGTTTACGTGACCGAAGTTCAGCATGCACATATAGGTGTGTGGTGCTACAGGAGGGTTCAGCGCATCACCCTGTCGGGGTCCGGAAGTCATCACCTCGAGTGAGTCAGAGCTTGGCGGTTTTCCCACTGGTTCAAGGCTGAAACAGCGTCTCTCATATCACAAGTGAATCCTCAGATCTCTACACTGCTGGCTGCCCTGGTCTGTCTCTCTCTTTCTATTTTCTCTCTCTCTCTCTCTCTCTTTTTTTTTTTTAATCTGTGAAAGACTCTAATATCAAAACATTATAACATTTTCGTAAAATGAAATCAGTATTTTCCAGGCAGCCCTGAAGTTCATCTTTAAAGTGAAAAAAAAAAAAAATCCCCCACACCTCAGAGCTCAACTACTTCAAAGTTTCTCCTTGTCTGTGATTTATTAAACAATATGAATTCAGTGGAAAAGTCAGGGTTGATTGCATCTCAGAGTGATTGGCAGGAAGGTATACTCAGGATCTTTGAAGGTGGTACAAGAAATAAAATTGAACTCAAAATGTAGGTCCAGCTCTATGCAAACTGTTGTCGATGTCTTTTTTTCTGTCTACATGTACCATTAGTTTTGTGTTGCTAGGGAAAAATAAGAGGAAAATTTTGAAGTCTAATATGAGCATGTGGTAGTCCCTGATGACCTATTTTGTTGTAAGATGATGGAATCATGTAAATTGCTGTATATTTCTTAATGACTAGAGCATAAGAGAGCTGAGATACATAGAACTGGGACAGCTGAGGCAGAAGCTGAGGCTAGGGCTCCTCCCTCTGTTTTTCTCCTGATATTTTTTTTGAGAAACAAAATTTCATTGAAATCACTTGGAATTCATCCTTTTGTCACCTGAACTTCAGGTACCATCATACTCTAACTGCTCTAAGGACTTAAAAACTCAAAATTTTCCCCTCCCTGGGATAGGCACATTGGGGTCATCCCAGCGAGACACCAGAGATAGTACTTCAACATGTGTGGAGCATATGAACTTCTTATTTTTGCACCTACAGCAGTTTTCTGCTTTTTTTACAGTATGCCAATGGAAGTATTTATGAAGCTGCACTGAAAACTAAACCAGTGAAATGCTGCAAATTTTTAAAAAGATTCTTTATAGGATTTGTATTATTATTATTATATTATGAAGGAGAAGGAAAGAGAGAAATGTTTTAAATTAGCTTCACTACTAAAGAAATGATAACCCTGGACCTTTTTAAAGCAATAAGCCCAAAATACAATATGTCTATGAGATATTTTCCTGATGTCTGTGACTCTTTAAAGGGGGCTCAGAATAGCTTCTTCCAAGAAAATATGTTGTGTACTCAAAAAGGTATGTAGCAAGTAGAAAAAATGGCTAAAGCCACACACAAAAAAAACCCAAAAAACAAAAAAACAAACAAACAAAAAAAAAACCTCCAGATCTGCAGATCTGGCCTGCAGCTTGTCCTCCACTTAAACTTGTGTGATGACTCATATGCATTTACATTCCTGTGCTTCACATAGCATCTGCTGCTACACATTTGTTGCAGGATCTTGTCTTTGAACAGCTGGTGACAGCCCACTTCCTTTCTCCTTCAGCAGAGATTTTTCAATTGTTTCATGTTGTTTTGCTGTGAGACCCACTGTTGGAAAAACAAGCTTATTACCCTGATTAGAACCAATCATTTAAGCACTTGCCAATTAACAACTCATTTGTTATTTCTCTAAGGACCGAGGAAATACCTCCATTTCTTTCCTTTCGCTTTCTTCAGACATGATTCCAAATAGACACCAAAAAATTGAACATTGTTTCAATAAAAAGGTGGTATTACTGTTTCCCTTCTTCTTTGCCTTCATTTTGTCTATGAATTTTTTTCATTTCCTTTTTCCAAGCTAATCTTATTTAGCTCTTTGTTGCAATAACCATGCTGTCTTCTTAAGATACAGAAAATATGCCAAGCATAATGGATATTACAGAAATGACCTTAAGAAAGCACACTGGAAAACACACATTCACATGAGACACAATGACATAAAAAAAGCATTTTGCTTTAGTTATTTGGTGCCAATTCTACTAATAGACATTACAAAAAAAATCTAACATGTGTGTTTTCAGTGAAATAGGGGACTATCTGGTTTATACTATTCAAGTGCGTTCAACTGGAAATAGAAATCTTATTTCAGGGATCTAATCTCAGCTATCTCTATCAAATCACAGACAATGTTACACTTTGAGAGAAAAATACGTACTAAAAATTGAGCTTAATATTTAGTTACTGTTCTTTCTTTGTAGCCTCTCATTCAACATGTCTAGATTTCCTTGCCAGGTACCGGCTTTATTACATAAATATTTCGAGGAAGTAGTAAACTTCCAAGTGAGACTATCTTGTTTCCATTTTGAGAATACAATTACTTATCTCAGACAACTCCAGCAATAGTTACTTGAGAAATTGTATATAATCCTATCAGACCTAAAGGTAATATTGACAAAGGCTCTTTTACTTTAAAATGTTTGAAGTGTCTATTACAGATCTGATGGCTATAACCTTCTGTAGGAATTTTCCAAGGGGTTGTTTTTTTCCCCCTTTACATAACTCAAGTCAAAGTTACAATTTGTATTGTTTACACTGTATTGCACTGTTTATTCCCGTGAGTAATAACCATTCGTATCTTCTGCTACGCTGTCCCTTAAAATATAGATATACTTATGATGCATGGCTATTTAGGTATTCTGAATCTCTCCGCAGTGGTCCTTTTGACAACCATTGCAAACTCTGAGTTGACTTTTCCCTCACAGATGCCACAGAGCACCTGGCTGCAGGAGGAGTTTTCTTGGAGGGTCGCCCTTGCTTCCTACTGTTGCTTGATATCTTGTTACCCCTCTCTAATAAGCAGTTCTTTGGGGTCCTGAATTCAGATACCGAATAAGCACATACAGCTACTGAATAATTGCCAACACTGTTTTTTGTTTGTCTGTTTCATATTACAAAAGAGTATTTCAAATCACTGTACTGCTCAGGGGAAATTGAAAACAGGATTTGTTTGAGGTTCTAATTTGACTTCCCAAGATGGATCAGTTGAAACCTTTTACAGCACTAATTTACTTAAAGATGCATTGTGTGCACTTTGCTGAAACGCTGAGGGAAAATGCTCTGCTTTTGTAGTTGTATGGCCGAGAGCCAAGATTCTCCATGAAGCTACATGAAGAAGCCAGAAGAGATTTTATCTGCATATTTTTATGTTTACAGCATTACTGAACTGGTCTGCTGGGAACCTTGTGCTCCTCGTAAGTGAATGTTAAAAGACAGTAGAAGTTTACAAATGGGCTGAAGGTGCACACTTCCTCTACAGCCTGCAAACTGTGGACTGATCTGAAGTATTGGGATGAATCTGGTCCCCAGAAGTGACATCAAAATAAAACCTTACAGCACCATGGACAGAAAGGAAACGTTTCTCATTTCCTGATTTGCAGTTCAAGTGCAAACAAGGATCCCAAAAGTCTTGATGTTTGTTTGTTTGTTTTGCATGAAACCATACAGGTAAGTTACACATAACTATTATATCGTTCTTACTATATTAGCTATAATTGCCACCTGAGAACACCTTAGGACCATGCTGCTGCACAGTAGGATGCATATTATCTCTCACTCCCTGGGGCAGTTTTGATAACAATTTACACCGTGGCAACCCGTATTATACCTGCTCTATGAATAGCAGTGTCATTTGTCACATACTTGAAAAGACTGCTTGTTCTTTGGAGCTGGTGACAAATCTGAGGTTAAGATAGTTTTGTCCTTTAGTTCACAGACGACTCTCATTCACTGCAGTATCATTTACTGCAGGCCAACCCCTCTCTGCCCTTTCTATTTTCTGAGAGAAGACAGGTCTGCAGATAACTGGCTGTTCAGCACCTGCATTTCAATTATCATATTATTTGAAGAATCTGGTGCTTCACTTAATGTTCTTCAAGCAGTTTTCTTGATTATTTACTATTGCAGGGATGGGAAAAACCTGTTTGCTTCTCCTCTTTGTCCCTGTCTTAACTTGATTTCAGAAGGCACTCTCAGATAAAAGACAGCATCCTAATCACATGCTGCTGTTGGTTTTGTGCTGCAAGTGACAATATAGGGTATGCTATACCCTATACTATATGAAATGCTGAGAGCAGAATACATTATTTTTATTGTGATGTAATTTTTTTAGTGAGATTTCTTTAGAACAGCTATGATAGTTGTATTCAGCACAGATTTATGTATATTTAATTACAAGAGTTCTGCATATATTTACATTATGTATTGGAAGGTTTTGTAGTGAGAAAACAGCTCAGGGCATATATGACAATATCTCATTTCTTTCTCCTGTCAATTTTTCTTGAGTCATCCTACTTTCTTAAGCTTTAGGTCAATAAAATAGATTTCAAAGCAGAATCTGGTATCTACTGAGACACTAACTTCATAGCATGCCTGTAGGAAGTACATATTTATTCATCCGCCTTTTCTCCTAGCATGACTGTTTCTCTAATTTTCTTCTATGAAGGGATCCTAATGCACATTTAATGTGGCTTCATTTAAATAATTTTTGCATGTCTATCAACATGCACTGCATTTCTAAATGTTTAACAATGAGGAATAATCTTTAATTTCATTTTTAGTATTTGAAAAAATCATCAGTTCCATAAGGGGCAAAGTTCATTGTAGAAGTCTGATAAGATGGGTTGACTCTCTTTATGGAAAATAATAGTAAATATTTCATCAGATGTTCTGGAGCTTACAGAATGTAACTACTGGTCAATTTCAATACCACTGCAGTGTATTGTATGTCCTAAACAGTGTCTATGTTATTATAAAAACAAGAATTTCCATCTTTTTTGTATTTGTTTTGATCTAAAATTAGGCAAAATGTTGAAATGTCGTTATTTCATGTAGAACAAAAATTCTCGAAAGATTTCTATTGGGAAATATAGATACAGTTCCATCAAAATGGAATATTATATTTGACAATTTCAATGAACATAAAATATATTTACTTTCCTGAAATGGAAGTATTTTGCTATGCAAATTCTTGTAACCTAAATAGATTTACAGTACTGAACTTTACTCTTTTTATGGACCCAGATGTTACTACTGTTCCCTCATTGAACCATAGTGTTCGTATGCTATGTCACATGGAGAAATGCATTCTGAAAAATACATTGCCTTACAGCTGGAGAAGTTCTTTAGAAAGCCCAGCCTCCAAGGGAGAGGAGGGGCTTGAATTAAACAAAGCAGTGTAAATGCTGGGAAATGCAGTTTAAAATTGGGTCTTTGGATTTTATATGTTTTCCAGTATATTTCAGCTGATTGCTTCACTCAATTATACTCATTACTCTGTTTCCAGGTATTAGAATATTATATTATATATATATATTTATAATTATAGTATATATTATAATTATATGTGTTATAATAAATATATTATTATAATTATAATTATTATAATACATATAACAACTTAAAAGGATCTTAATTTTTTCCCGCATTTTAAAGAAAAGAACATTAGAAAAGGTAAAAGTGGTCATATGATCTTTCATTCTGTAAGGACCATTTAGGAAGGGTGTGTTTTCTGAAAGTGGAGATAAATAGTTCAATATAGATTTTAGAGAGAAATAGTGGCCTACTGCAGAAAAATGCATCAGCCAAATAACAGTGAACTCCTTAAATTACAAACTATTCTGAGTGCAGAGCTGTGTTTACAGGCAATCTATCAACGTGATTGTCCAGGATTCCCATAGGCTAAATAAAATAATGGCGCAACTTATCCTATGTAGGGTGAGAGAAGAGAGGGGGACTAGACTTGAGCCTTAGCCTTTTGCAAGGCACCTCCTGGGTCTAATGCCATCTCTGGGTACAGCTAGCAGTTCCCAAGAGGACCTACAAAATAACTAGATACCATACCTTCAGATTTTTTAAGTAACTCATTTCAATGTAGCTCCATCTCAATCTGTGGCTGCCGAACTACCAAAAAAGAAAACAGGGAAAATGAGAATAAATGAAGAGGGAGTTACATGTTATTTATTGAAACAATAATTTATTTATAGATATCTCAGATAAAATACAGTGTATCTGGTGCACCCAAAACTTTCATCTAACACAAAGATATAAAAGATAATGCCAGGTCTTTCATTTTACTTGATCCTACTTTTCTCTACCAAATAATCTCCTTATTCTTCAGAAACATGAAAGAGAAGCTCTGCAACCTTACTTCTGTTAATCAAAAATAGTTTGACTCCTTTAGAAGAAAGCACAAATTTGGACACAATAAGGCAGAGATGCCATTTCATTTTTTTTTTTGGATGTACTCTGGTGAAAGGCCTATTGACCTTTTGCAAAAAATGGCTTCCAGAGAATAAGATGAATTTCTCTTCCATTCTTTCTTCTCTCTGCAGATTGGTCTGTCTTCTGTTTACAGAGAGCAAATCATCCACATTCCTCCTTGTATTCAAGACCCTGACTAGTTCCTCATCTCCTTTACTCCTTCTCCTCTACCAGCTGCTCATCTGTCCTCTTTGTCATATGCTTTGATGGGCAAATCTTCCCATCAAAGCCAACAAGATGATTAGACACATGTAACTATTTAGTTATGTGATGATACCAAAAAATATTTTATAAATATATGTAAAATGATAGGAAAAAATCATCTCCTGAATTACACTCTATCAAAAGCAATTGATCAGATAAAACTAAGAATTTCGAGGAATTCAGATATTCTAGACAAGTTGAAATACAGAATCATGTCTATTTGTAAACATTATACAAAGTTTTGACTATTTCTTCATAGATAAGTACATACTGATTTTTATTTTGAGTATTATAAAGGAATGATCTGATCCCTCACTCCCCATATCAATATTTTTTCTTGTCATTAGCCTCATAACAGATTCACTGGCCCCTAAGCTGTAGGTTGTCACAAGCAGGAGATAAATTGTTAAAGCACTTTCCCTCTGTGTGATCCTTGTAATTGACTTTATTTCCTCTACAGAATTCCAATTATCCCATTAAACAAAAAAATCAGGATGCTTATATTGATACAGGTGCCTTAATTGGTTAATTTATACTCATGCCAGCCACAGCTAAGATCTCATTTCCCTGAGGCCTCTTTAGGCAACCTCAGTTCCTGCTCAACTGTAATGGTAATTCCCAACAGGTATAATATGTGAGCATAATATTAGGACCTATGGACAAGCACCCATCACCATATGCTCATACATGTTTAGCCACTCATAAACATGCTACTCAGCTTTTATTTGCTTCCATTTTATAATATCTAGCTTATTTAGTTTTAAATATAAGACTAGGATTATACAATACTGACTTTATTCTTTTAAAGACAGTTTGCAAGAAAGAAGTCCTAATAATATTGTTTTTTTTAGGAGCACTCTAAACCAATTAAACACTTAATAGATGCCAGTGAATTCAGCTGCAGTCTATCATATACACATTTATTTGCATATGCTGTCTGGTGAGTGACATTGTTTTCATTATTAACTTATGAGGTTGGAAATAATAGATGGATTATTTGCTGAACTGTCTTTAACTCTGCATCAACTGAAAGAGCTTATTAAATGTGTAACAACTTTCACTCACATGAGCTGGGAGATTTTAAAATCAAGGTGAAGAGAAGGTTGAGAGCTTGTGCTCTGTAAGACTCATTCTCACAACAGCAAGAATATAGTGTAGCTAGTCCTGCAAATCATTGGAGAAATCAAGTAGAATTACAAATAGCTTTTTAAAAAATAATTTCAATAGAAATTAGATTTTCAGGATCAGACAAACCCCACAGTGAACTACCAGGATTGTGATTTTTCCAAACTTAGAGCCTGATGAATGTCATGAGCTTCCACCACAGTGCCTTGAAGGAAATTTTCAAAAAAGCTATAGAAGAATTAAGTGCTCAGCTCAAGAAGCCCAAATAGGTGTTCCTTGACTTCATTTCCAGTTTAGTTTACATCAATTTTTTTTTTACCTTTTTTTCCTCTGCTGATTTAAATTAAGAACATACCTTCTCCCCTCATAATTCTGCTATATTAGCTGGGCACCTTATAAGCTGTAACCACTGTCAGAAAAAAGCAGTATTATTTCTATTTCATAGATGGAGAACTGTACTTACCTAAGGTAGCAGTGACAGTCTGCAAGCAGTTGAACCTTGATCTTGTGAGTTGCAGACCAACATCCAAAATATGGGATAATTCTGATTTTTTGTTTATTTGAGTATTTATCTTTTCAGGAGACATATCCTGTTAATATAAAGTAAATTAAATAAGCATTTCTGTCAACTGTCATGTGAAATATCTATTTTTCTTTCTCTGTTTTGGCCTGATACCTCCTTGAAATGCGCTAAGAGCTTGATGTGCATATAAGTTTAAAATGATAAAAAAGTATATGTATTTTGGCTGGAAAACCCCTCTTCACTTGAACAAGTTAGTGGTATCTGCAGATCATACATTTCAGCAATGCATCTTTTTATATACATGAGCTGACAGGGAAAATTTGTCAGTGGCTTAGTCACCATTCAGCTGAATCACCAATCTGTTTTAAAAAATAGTGCAGTTGAGGGAAGAGTATTCATCCCCCCTATAGTAAGTTAGATTAAATGCAATACACAGATTCTTGTAGGCAGTTGATTTCAGGAGCAACTCTGTTCTCCTTGTGAGTATTGACTAATATTTTGTATTGCTCAAGAAGTGTCCTTGACTTGGGTGCCAGTTACTGCTATGCAGCAGTATGAATGTCATTTCCAAATGTGCTGTGTTCATGGACACTGCTTCTGGAAATGATCTCAGAAATAGTATGGCTTTTTCTCCAAGGCATGAGTGAACTGTATAAAACAAGCTCTGTTTCACAAATAGCATGATCTTCACAACACATTTAGGAAATTTCTGACAGCTCCCATAGAGAAGAAATCATCTATGGTGGTGAAGAACGCTTCAGAGGAGGTGTACTTCCAGCTTTCTTGTCAAAATGCAGCGTTTCTGAATATTGGAGTAAATTTCAGCAGATACTTCCAGGAATATCAGAACTAGTGAATTCTTCTGTCTTCTCACTCATTATGTTGGAAAATATGAAAACAAAAACGAAAACAAAAACAAATTCAGAAGCTTTTCCTAACACTGGGACTTTTCCAAACTTTCTTCACTGGTTTGTTTGATGTCTCCAAAAATGTGAATGCAGGCTGAAGCTTTTCCCTCAGATGCATCAGTTATTGGGTCTCTCTCCTTCATCTAACCACTGTTTTCATGAAAGGTGGAAACATTTTATTTCTGATCAGCTCTAAGGCTATTTTTTTTTCTTTTATGATCATCTTCATTTCCTACGGTCAGGAGGAACAGAATCACAGAATCACCCAGAATAGCTGACATTGGAAGGCACCTCTGGAGATTCTCTAGTCCAACTTCCTTACTCAGAGCCAGGTCACCTATAGCTTGCTCAGGGCTGTGTCCAGTTGGGTTTTGAATATCTCCAAGGATGAAGACTCCGTAACATCTCTGGGCAGCCTGTTCCACTGCCTGACCTGCCACATTATATAAAAAAATGGTTTTTATGTGTTTAAATGGAATTTCCTGTATTTCAATTTGTGCCCATTGTTTCCCTCTCTGTCACTGGGCGCCACTGAGAAGAGTCTGGCTCCATCTTTTCAGCCTCCCTTCAGATATTTATACACATTAATTAAGTACCTCCTGAGCCTTCTCTTGTCCAGTCTGAGCAGTCCCAGCTCCCTCAGCCTCTCCTCCTATGAGAGATGCTCCAATCCCTTAATCATCTTTCTGACCCTTTGCTGGACTCACTCCAGTATATCTATACCTTTCTTATACTGGGACCCAGCACTCCAGGTGTGGCCTCACCAGGACAGAGAAAAGAAGGCTCCCTTGACCTGCTGGCAACACTGCTCCCCAGCAGGTTGGTCCCAGTCTGTACTGGTGCTTAATGTAGCCCAGGACACCTTTGTCATAAGGGAAGGCTACTGGCTCATGGTCAAGTTAGTGTCCACCAGGACCCCCTGAGCCTTCTCTGCAAATCTGAACACTTGGGATGTCATGAACTAGCTTTGTGGCATGCTGTGCTTTAATCACTGACTGTGGCAATAAAAGTGCTTATGAGATTTCCAAATCAGTTTTATGCAGACAGGAAGTGCTGTGAAAAAGTTTTCAAACATTTGAATTACTACTCAAAGCAACTTCAAGCCTTCTTGAAGTTTATCATTAATTGTTAGCATTTGCTTTATAGCGTATGTGGAACACCCAGAATGTGCTGGGAATCTGAAATAATTTTACACTTATCTGTAAGTTTCATTCCTTCGTATGTTTTGTCACAACTGGAATAAACCTCAAATGTGCCATGTGTTTTCCAAATAAAAAGGGTATACCCCTTAGTCCAAGAGCAAGGACACCACTGAGCCACAAAATGTTTTCATAGTTAGGCCAAATGTTTCCACATTTAGGCAAAATGTTTCCTGAATTGAGGGTTTTGGGGAAAGAATATGTACTGAAAAATACAGAGAGGGTGCAAAGAGGAAGAAAGGAGATAGGAAGCTCTTACAGAGGTTTATCCTCCTCCTTTTCTCTCTTCATTTTAGGCTGGGCCTGTCCTAAAGCATCCATTAGAAGTTTGGAGGTCAGGTGAATAAGAGCAGCACTGGGACTGCTGAGTGGGAAGTACCAGTGAGAGAGACGTCAGCAGAGGTGAGGATGAGCAAGAGAGGATGGGTAACAGTGCTAGGGCTGACAACACTTCTGTGTTTCCTGAAAAACATATAAAACTTAATTCTCAAGGTCTGAATGGTTATTTCACTGTTTTTACGCATTTCCATTGTATGAAATACTACACTTTTTTTATTCAGCTGTGTTTTAATGGCTCTTTCAACATTTGCTAAATTTTGTACATTGTTCATATTAAATATTTACATCTTACCCTAATGGCTCCTTTATAACTAGTCTAATACATGTACCCTCACCAGCTATTCCATTGAAGTTACAAGTAATCACATCACGTGCATTATTTTAAATGTATTATCATCACATGGGCCATAGCAAATTACCAACTTTGGAGCTACCAGCTGCATGCCTTAGCAACAATGGGATTACTTGCAGAATATGACATGGAATACAGCATAAATATTCATGCAGAGACTGAACTTCTCATGTTCATGGATCATTTTTAGTCCCCAGTACTCCATCCCTTGCTAAAATTCTACAGAGATAGGAACTACACAGATAACTCCCTGGACAATTCATTATTCATTCATTTTGCATAAGGAAACAATAATCTTCAGCCTTAGGTTAATTCAATATTAAAAATAGTAAACTAAGAATGCATTTCCTTCTGCTGGAAGTAAGAGCATATGAAAAACATTCTGGAAGACTGCATATCTTTTCCACTCCTATTCTGTGCAGCTTGGGTTAAGAGGCTTTGTGTCAGCAATGGAGAACAGCCACCACAGCAGAATTATTGACTCACTGCACTCTATGGTTGTTGTCCAAATGTGGTCTCAGTAGAAATATCACAAAATAAAATAAATTTGTGAAGGTCTAAATATATTTCCTTTCTAACAAGGAATCTCTGAACTGGGTAGGCAGTGATTTTGTAAGTAAGTGTCCACATAGTACCCTTAATAAGTAGTGCTGTACTCAGACTGTCTCTCTGAAGAGGCACATACGGACAGTACTGATGTTTTGAAACTGAAATAGTCATAGTCTCTGGAGCAAAAAAGTGTGTAATTCATAACACTCTTTTTCCTATGCAAGAAGTTGTGAAAAGACGTAAAGAAAGGTTTCTATCAGGCATAATTGCCAGTTGAAGTGGGGCTTTAGACAGTACAAAAGACAAAAATAAAGCTGCCCAGAACTGTCTAAACGATTCCATTATTTCTGAGTCTATCTTGATAGCCAGGTGAGAGATCATCTGGCAGCCTGCCTAATACAAAAAATATTTTGATAGTAGTAGCAGTTAATAGCAGTTCTATCTGTCTATTAGGTACCATACACCAAAATAGAAAACTCACTATTTCATCTGCATTCTACAAATCAGACTATCAATATGAGATAAGCAGAGTGTCATTCTAGACATCCTCTATTTTAGGGTTGTTTTAGTCAAGAGACAACTTGTTAGCAGAGCTAGTCTAACTGTTTAATTTTAGCTGCTAATGGCAGAAAGTTAGAATCTGGAAATTTGTGCAATTATGTGAATGTGCTGAGCTCACTTAGACTCTTTCTACCTGTACTTGAGTATGTTGTGATTGTGGTCACCTGCGCCTTCCTCTGTACAGAAATCAGTGTCCAGAGACGGAAGCTCTTTCCCTAGTTGTGAGGCAAGGTAAGGAAGTACATGAGATCTAGGAGTGAGAAATGCTCTGACTTCCATGAATCAGCTCCCATTATCTGTCCCTGCAAGGTGATCAGCATGAGGAGGCAGTCAGAGAGCCCGTTTGTGCCAGAATAGTGCAAAGGGAACAAGAGATGACTAAAAGATACATGCAGTACAGTGCTTTTTTAGAGATTGCTTTTAGACTATAAATGATGTTGATTTTGATCTTCCTAGATAGTTGTTTTCAAAGGCACACGGAATGGACATTTCTGTTTTTCCTGACAGTTCAGTCTTGCTTACAAAATCAAGAAAACATTTAAATATAGCAAGATTATAGGCTATAGGTTTCTTCTCATTGTTTTTTGACTCAGCTAGAAATTTTCCAGGAGCTAACTGGTTTTCATAAAATATGACATTTTCTTTCCCGTACACAAAGAAAGTGGGTACTTGGGATAGAGCAGATTTTCCACTATTCACTTGAGCTGCTGGGATATCCCTCTATTTTCAGCATACTCTTAGTTTCATAAAATTCCATCCAGCAGAGCATACTTTACTACTGATTTTCCTAGCTTCTACACATTACTGGTAGATCCTTTATTTGCTTCCTTCATAGAAAATGATTGTTCTCATAGGTTCTATGCTGAACTGATTTTTCTGTGCATACTTCCCTTCAGTGGTTCGGGGTGCATCCAAATCCACTTTTTCTTATGTGGCAAAGCCAGAAACTTTACAACTTTTCAAAAGAAGCCTGATGTGCTAATCTGAGCCCTTGCTTGTTAGGAGTGACAAAGCTTTCAGCCCCCTGATGGGGAAGGAAAGGGAAGCACAACAAGGGTTCACACACTCCAAATTCCTTTCCCTTTTTCTTCCAGAAAGGGTTTAGCCAAGATACTTTGATGGTAGGGCTGTTTTTATTGGTTGACCAGTGTAAATTGGCTGGAAGAGGGCCAAGTTTCAATTTGCACAGGTAGCAAAATAGGAAAACAAAGAGAGGACAGTGCCTGGCATATCAGTGCTGGAAGATGCTGCAATCCCTTGATGATGAAGCTACCAATGCTGTAAATGGTAAAGAGGGGAAAAAAAAGAGACTCAGGCAGAGCATCAGAGAACCAGAGGACAAACATGTTTTAAAGCTTTTCCTGCCATCCCAGTAGCTGGCATTGGTCCATTTTTTTTAATACAGATATGCAATCTGCAATACAGATATGACAAAGGTGCAGAACAGTAGCAGAAAAGAACACTGGTAGTGACTGAAAGAAAAGAGGGAATGCACTAAATGCTACCCTGCTCACTACTTCTCTTCTGATAAAATATAGTAAGTCTCACTGCACAAATTTATGTACATTGTACATATTTTAATCTCAGAAGTTCAAGTTGTAAGTTGAAATCTGTGATTCCACTGAAAATCTTGGAGTGAATTTAAGGAAAGGAATATTGAGAGAGGAGAAACAGGCAGGGAATAATCAAGAACTGACTTATTTCAGAGATTGTTCTATCCAAATATCAGAGAGGTGCCTTAACAAAAGGGATGTTATATCAAAGCAAAGCCAATGTGAGATCACAAAGTAAAAGATAAAAATACCTTAATAAAAGATTAATAGAAACATAATTGTTCTCAAATTTGTTTGAGAAACAAAGGAAAGAATCTCTGATGAGAAACTCAAAGGAAAAAAATAAGCCTAATAATCTTGAAAGAATTTGGTAACCCCCATTATCTCAATACAAGACAGCTAACCTCCAACGTAAATATTTTCTTTTTCCCCCCATGCTATTCTACAGGTATCAGCACATATTCCCCAGCTGCCATTGATATAATAGCTGTTACAAGAGTGTGGCAATGCTAGTGATATATCAAAACTTTACAAAGGTTGGGGTCCACATCACCAGAAAACAGACCTTCAGTCCTGAGTTCAGACAACCCCTACAGCTAGCAGGAATCGTAAATAACAGCACAGAGTTTTGGTGAGGAATAGGTACAAGTGGAGGCAAACCACTTGAGACACTCATGATAGTTACACTTCAACTCAGGGTTTATCAGCAGCTTCCTCAAAAACAGCCCAGGAGCAGCTGGTTGACCTAGAGCATATTTGGGAATTCTCAAGATGCCTGGTGAGTTTTTCTTGCATTAAAGTGTCATTACAAAAACCTTTGCTCATGTCTGCCTGGATTCAGCCATCTTAGACTCAAATTGGTGGGGCCTGTTTTTGAGCTCTTCTGACCTCAACATTATAGAGTGCCCACTGAGACAACAGTGTGATTTACAATTCAGATTTTCAATGCTCAGCTAAAGCTTCCAATTCATTAAACTTATAATTAGAATCAGTTAGTGTTTTTCTATCACATCATTTTTAATAGATGTAAATATGGCATGGTACACAGCTCAGATTCTTTTGCAAGACAAGAAGGAATAGAACTTCTAATCTTCAAAGTCAGTAAAGTAACTAGCTCCTAGAGTGGGTCACTTTTAGTCACTAGAGTTGATTTTTATTGTGACTGTATGTGTATAGATTCTTAATACTTTCATGCTATATATCAGTTATTTAGAGGAATCCTATGTTATCAGTGTATCTAAACAACAGTGTTACATAAAAATGTCACTTTAAAATGTCCTGTCTGATCCAAAGTCCACTGAAGCCATTAAAAAGATGCCCATCAAGAAACTTTTCATTATGCTTTTACTGTTGTTGCCAAAGATCAGTCTTGAGGACACTATTTTAAAGAATGACTCCTCAATCCCTCTACAGTATCTCTCGTTTGGGAAGGACACACAAGGACCACAGGCAGAGAGACAACCGAGCTAGCTCTGTGAGTGATAAACCAAGCACTGGAACCTAGGCAGACCAGCAAGCAGCATGGTGGTGGAAAGTAGGGCTTACCAATTCAGTCACAGCGTCACACAAACTGGGCTCTGCTCCTTGTGACTTCAGCAGATAAATTCACAGGGCACTGAGCTGCAGTGGTTGGACTTGGGCCAGAAGCTTTGTAAAACTGGGGATTTCTGATCCACCTGTTATTGTGTTTTTGAGCAAAGATCTGCTAAAAAGTCTACCGTGTTTCTTTTCTAAGTTTGTTTCATTTCTTTCTAAGCTAATCATCCGTGGTCTAATTAAATATGACTGTATAAAGTATCATAAAAATTAGTTTGAACACTGTATGGACTGAAATATGTAGTGCAGCAAATCATCAAGATGGATTTTAAACAAGAGCCCTGCTTGTTTTTTTGCTTTGTTTAAAAGATGTCTTTCCTTAGTGAATGTTCTCTGTAGTCCCTCTGGATAGTGATAACTGGTTACATTCACTTACACATGCTAAAAGCAAATACATTGTGGTGGGGGGAGGTCATTTCAGTCAGCTGTACAAAGATATCTACTGCAGGTCCTGATTTCATAATTGAGAACAAAACCCCCACATTACTAGATTTCTGTGGGCAGCCAAAGAAGCCACAAAATTCACTGAAACAAAATGTTATGACCTGAGCAGACATTGGATGTAGCATTAGTGAGATGGGTCTTGAGTGTGTGTGAATCAGTATTAGGTCACTGTAGCCAGCAGTTGCATGCTGATTCCTATTGCTTCAAGACAGGGCTCCTTAATGATAATGCAAAGATATCAAGTTTTGACACCCTCCTCCACTGTGACCTCTCCACTCTCCTAGCATCTCATCAAATGAATCCTCATCTTCTCCCCCTCACCCATCCCGAACACTCACCTCACCAAGCCTATCTCACCTTCTCAATCCCATTTTATGCACTCCAGACTGCTGTAGGATCCCGTAGACCTGTTTCACTCTGATCTTTACCTTCTCTGTTCCTCAAGATCCCTCTGTGCAACATGCAACAGCATCCTAACTGCTTGGGGAGAACACTTGCCTCTGTCCAGGGGACACCTGCGACATCTGTTTTCCTACAGCCTCCTTTCCAGTGGTCGCCATGTAGGCTACAGGCTAGCGTGGCCGGGCAGGGGCTTTCAGAGGAGGCAAGAGGCTGTGACATGAGTAGGAGGCATCTCTGAAAAAACCTTTTGGATGGTGCTGTGGCCTGGTACCATATACTTTCTCCTGTCACATGACACAAACTATTTGCCTCTTTCTCTCCTTTCTCATGAGCTTTCCTGCACCTCATGAGTCAGAAAAAAAGAGGATGAACTTCAGTGCTCTTTCTGACTTCAACAGATAAGTTCAAACAGTCGTGAGCTGCAGGACATGCATTTGAGTGGCTCTTTTATTGGAGATCCCCAAAACACCTGTGTTACAAGAGCATAACAAATATGTTACATCAAGAGCCACTGAGATGGAGTTAGAGAACGGAGATAACAGAGAAATAAATTCTCAAGTTAGTGTGCTGCATTCCCTCCCTCTGTTCCCAATAAGCTGTGCTCCTTGGGTAATACAGCTGATAGAAACCAGCGTGCAAAGCCTTTCTGAATATGAGAAGCCAAAGCAGCACAATCATTATGTACGTCAAGTGCCTGCTGTGGCAACCTGTTCAAATCACAGACACTTTGGTGCAATATATAATCAGAAGATATAATTTAGAGCAGCTCCCATCTTAGGGCTCAAGGCAGGCTAACTTTATTATCAAGGTACCAGGAGCAGACTCACAATCTGCACTTCACAGGTTGAACAGTGGTTCAAAGCTTGGGGGTGAAACTGGGCTATGAATAACAAACAAGGTATCAGAATCATTGGGGACTCACTGAAAGTTTGTGATCCAAAATATTGACAGTCTGCCAACCGTTTGATGATACCTGTCACTCAGGGGCAAGACGAGAATAAAACTACAAAGTGTTCCTGATTTTAAAGGTCAGTTCAAAGTCAGTATGGGTAGACTCTTCTGAACTTTCACAGAGATTTACTAAGAAAGGGGTAAATTAAAAATGTTGCTTAATTGATATTAACAAAAAATAATTATCATATAGGTGTTCTCAATACAAGTGAAACTAGTCTACCTGCAGTTCTAAGCTTAACTGCATATTCTTCTTTATATTTCCTACTTTGAATTAGCCAGAACTTATAAAATTTTCATCTAATGAACGCCAAATTTATGAAAGTACTTGACTTTGCATTTTAGTGTCTGTCAACCCTGAAAGTGAGGTCCATGCAATGGTGGTGTTGTGAAACGACCAATGAACCAAACGCATATTGTTCAACATCAGTATTAAGGAAGGTGGGAGAGCTGCACAGGTTAACAGTTCTGTCTGAAAAGCTTTCTCTCTTTTTATTCCCAGTTTGGGAAGATGCTAGGTTTCACCTTGCTGTCCTACTAGTATTTTCCAAATTGACAAAATGACATTCAACTGGTTAAAAAATGCTATTAATTGTACACATTAATACAGACGATTTCCCTAAGGTTTTCGTTTGACACAAAACAGATTTAACAAAAAATCAGATCACCCTCAACATAAATGAGTTATAATATGTTTATAGTGCTGGAACTCACAGAAGAAATAGAAGATTACAAGTAGGCTAAAAAAGTCAGAGCCCATGGGAGAACCCTAGGTCCCTGGGCTTGAGAAAGTCAGATGCAATAACATAGCCTTCAGGTGAGTCTTTGCATCTCCAACAGAGGCTACACTTTGAGGGTTATCCTGACTTAATTTTTAAAGAAATGGCTGTATTTATAGTTAAGGAGAAAATCAACATTCTCTGAAATGTAATTTTAAATAGCTCTCTAAATAACGGCAAACCTAATTTTAAAGTTACTAGCATTAATTAATTCTTATTGGATCCTATAGTGTGCCAGACTGTTCTTAATTTTTTAGAAATACTTTTATTTCTTGGGAACTTGTAATACTAAAACTCAAAGTGGACAATTCAGCCTGGGTATCTGATTTCCTAATGAAATGCTCATTGATCTACTTGGACAGCTAACTGAAACAGTGGAGTTGTTTATTAGAATAAGCTGTAGAGCCTTATTGCTTTGCCCTTCCTTTTGCTATCTTTTCTTTCTCCTCATGAACTTGTAACTCTATGCTTAAAACGAGAAACAAAACTCTTAGGAAAAGTATTTTTCTGGATTTTTCTTGCAAAGCACCCTGGGACCTTTTAGGCTAACATACAGTTATTAAATGTGTTATAAAATTCCCTAAAAAATTCTGGTTCTATGTGGCTCCCAAATAGGACTTTTTCTTGTCCTGCATCACTTCTTCCTGAAAAAATACCTATATGTCATGGAAATCCTTGACAGCTTGTCAAAGGATTTGATTTTAGCTTGGTTTTCTGAAGAAAAAGGTTTGTGTTATAAGTGTGCACATGTACTCACCCTCTTTAATAATTTTGGAGCCCCACATCACTCCCAGTGACATCTGACAAAGCAGCAGACTGCTCAGAGAGATTAAGTCTTGCAAAGTTCTTGTAGGTCCACATGGGAGAGACCTGTTTGGCAGGAGAGGATTTCTGATGTTTGCTACTAAGGGCGCTCTCCCTCAGGGATTTTCTGGTGTCTGATAAGGTGCAGGAAGATTTTGAAGAGAGGGAGGCCAGGCATCTACAATACACTTCTCTTCCCACTTACCCCCTCCTCTGCCTTCTCTCTTCTCCACTTCTGGTAACTCCTGGCATTTAACTGGAGATCTTTGACCCTGAAAGCTTTCTAGAAAATTCAGTGGTTTTGATGTTTCCATAACTGCAACCTTTATTTGATTGTATTAAGTCAAAATTTAAAAAGATGTCAAAGTTTTCAGGGATGTTCCACTGAAGAGACAGTAATTTGTATCAAATATCATAATGTTCACATTCTTCCGAGAAAACAGAAAACTCCTAATGACATCAGGCAATCCTCCTCCTGTAGATTTTTCAGGACCCCATAATAACAGATTTGCCTTGCCTTGCTCTTTTTTGGTTTATTTCTGTTTTTGCTTTGGCCTAGTTTATTGCATTTTCCTCTTTAATCCTTAAATTTAGGATTAAATCTGAGTCCTCATATACAAGTTTGCTGGATTAATCAGATGCTGCTGGAATCTACAAAGGGGGGTTCTACTTTATTTTTGGATGCTTAGGAATTACTGAAACTTCATCAGTGAAGACTTACAATGAGAAGTTGGAAGTCCTCTGATTAACTAATGTATTGTAGTCTTCTTTACTTGGTGTTTCAACATTTAATTTTATACCACTGCCTGGGGGGATATATCTCTTATATTGTCTGACAGCAGCCTCATTACTCACAGAAATGGGCAATAACTTCTTTAGATAAAATATTTGTATTGATCTTAGAAGTTTTAGTTTGACCTCTTTATTTAGTTTTGTAACAGTCCTTTTTTGTCATTACTGTAGCACTGTGACCCTGAGGTCTACTTTAAATAGTCATACCACTTTGTACAATGTGTCATTAGGACTTGCACGCTGGATACACCTGGATCAGGAACTACACAGCTGTAAAACTGTAAAATAACTGCAAGCCTTGAAGTTTAAGTTGATGGCATTTCTCCATAGCAGTCACTTCAGAAGAAAAGTGCATGATGCCATCATGATTCTGGAGAGGAGTGCTTTCAGGTATTTTTCATAAAAATACAATTCTAACTTATAACCTAACTAGAGGTGAGAGCCACAGACATGTCTGATTCACACTCAGAACTTCCCCTTCAAATCAATGAGATAATAAACACTTAAATAGGACACAGTAGTCAGGCAGTTAACAAAGGCAGATAAGTTCAAAATTTGTCTTTGATGGCTGATTCCTAGGAAAATTTATCAAAAATTAATAATTGGACTTTCCCTTGTGGATCTGGGCAAAGTAATATGTGCAGGGATGCTGACTCTGGAGACTGGTCCAACTGGTCAAACACAAATAGATATGTTCTGTCTAACTGACCTCTCCTGTAGTTTCAGAAATGTAAGGAAAGAGGCTAACAAAGAGGATCCCCTCCCTCCTTCCTACTCTATATCTTATGAAGCTAGCCTGAAACTCTTGCCTGTGAATTTCTAAATCTGTATTTTCAGGAAAACTACATTTTCTGGAGAAGAAAATAATTGTTGAAAAGTTGTGAGCACTGCATGTGGCACTTTTCAGTCATGTCACATAGAATCACAGAATCAGTAAGGTTGGAAGGGACCTCTGGAGATCATCTAGTCCAACTCCCCTGCTCAGCAGGGTCACCTAGAGCACATTAAACAGCGTTGCATCCAGGCAGGCCTTGAAGATCTCCAGAGAAGGAGACTCCACAACCTCTCTGGGCAACCTGTCCCAGTCCTCTGTCACTCTCACAGGGAGGAAATTCCCCCTCACGTTCAGGTGGAACTTCCTGTGCTTCAGTTTCTGACCATTGCCTCTTGTCCTGTCACATGGGGCAACTGAAAAGAGTTTGTCCCCGTCCCCCTCACACCCTCCCTTCAGGTGCTTATACACATTGATAAGATCCGACCTCAGTCTTCTCTTCCCTAGGCTGAAGAGGCCCAGCTCTCGCAGCCGTTCCTCATAGGGCAGATGCTCCAGCTCTCTGATCCTCTTTGTAGCCCTACGCTGGACTCTCTCCAGTAGCTCCATGTCTCTCTTGTCCTGGGCAGCCCAGAACTGGACACAGTGCTCGAGATGAGGCCTCCCCAGGGCTGAGTAGAGGGGCAGAATCACCTCCCTGCACCTGCTGGCAACACTCTTCCCAATGCACTCCAGGATACCATGGGCCTTCTTGGCCTAACGAGGTTCCTCTCTGCCCAACTCTCCAGTCTGTCCAGGTCTCCCTGAATGGCAGCACAGCCCTCAGGTGTGTCAGCCGCTTCTCCCAGCTTGGTATCATCAGCAAACTTGCCAAGGATGCACTCTGTCCCCACATCCAGGTCATTGATGAAAAAGTTGAACAGGATGTGACCCAGTACTGAGCCCTGGGGAACGCCACTAGCCACAGATCTCCAACTAGACTCCATGCCACTGATGACGACCCTCTGAGCTCTGCCTTTCAGCCAGTGCTCAGTCCACCTCACTGTCCACTCATCTAACCCACACTTCCTGAGCTTCTCTAGGAGGATGTAATGGGAGACAGTGTCAAAAGCCTTGCTAAAGTCAAGTACAGAATGTACCTGACGTCCACTGCTCTCCCCTCATTTACCCAGCCAGTCACTCCATCATAGAAGGCTATCAGATTGGTTAAGCAGGATTTCCCCTGGTGAATCCATGCTGGCTACTCCTGTTCACCTTCTTTCCCTCCATATGTCTGGAGATTACATCCAGAATGAGCTGTTCCATCACCTTTCCAGGGTCCAGGGATGGAGGTGAGGCTGAGTGGCCTATAGTTGCCTGGGTCCTCCTTCTTGCCCTTCTTGAAGACTGGAGTGACATTGGCTTTCTTCCAGTCCTCAGGCACCTCTCCAGTTCTCCATTACTTTTCAAAGATGATGGAGAGCGGCCTGGCAAAAACATCCGCCAGCTCCCTCAGTACCATGGGTGCATCCCATCCGGGCCCATGGATTTGTGGATGTCTGGCCTGCCCAGAAGGTCTCTAATCCTTTCCTCCTCAACCAAAGGAAAGTCTTCTCCTCTCTGGACTTTCTCCCTCACATCCAGGCTGCAGCATTCATGGGGGCTGCGCTTAGCAGCGAAGACTGAAGCAGAGAAGGCATTCAGTAATTCTGCCTTCTCTGTATCCCTTGTCACCAGGGCCCGCGCCCCATTCACTAGCGGGCCCACATTTTCCCTAGTCCTCCTCTTGCTGTTGATGTTTCTGAATAGGCCCTTTCTGTTGTCCGTAATGTTCCTTGCCAGACTCATTTCCAACTGGGCCTTAGCCTTCCTCGTAGCATCTCTGCATACTCTCTCTGCATTCCTGTAATTCTCCCAAGTAGCCTGTCCCCTCTTCCACATTCTGTGTACTTTCTTCTTCTGTCTGAATTTGGCCAGGAGCTCCTTGCTCACCCGTGCAGGTCTCCTGCCCCTTTCGCTGCACTTTTTACTCATGGGGATGCACCACTCTTGAGCTTGGAGGAAGCAATGTTTGAATATTAGCCAGCTCTCACAGACCCCCCTTCCTTCTAGGGCCTTAACCCATGGGATTCCTCCAATTAGGTCTCTGAAGAGCCCAAAGTCCGCTCTCCTGAAGTCCAGGGTTGCAACCCTGCTTGTTGCCTTAGTTCTTTCCTGCCAGATCCTGAACTCCACCATCTCATGGTCACTGCAGCCAAGGCTGCCCCCAATCTTCACATCTCTAACCAGTCCCTCTCTATTGGTAAGGACAAGGTCCAGCAGGACACCCTTCCTCGTAGGCTCCTCCACCATTTTTGACAAGAAGTTATCATCAGTGCATTTCGGGAGCCTCCTGGACTGCTTGTGCCTTGCTGTGTTGTTCCTCCGGCAGATGTCAGGGTGGTTGAATTCCCCCATGAGAACCAGGGCCTGTGATCGTGAGGCTACCTCCAGTTGTCTATAGAAGGCCTCATCACCTTTCTCTTCCTGGCCAGGTGGCCTGTAGTAGACACCCACAACAGTGTCCCCCATGTTGGCCTGCCCTTTGATCTTTACCCATAAGCTCTCAGCTGGCTCCTCCTTCCCCTCCCTGCCCCCAGCAGAGCTTGATACGTTCCAGATAATGTATGGCTTTGGAGTTGGAGATATTGCAATGATAATTATGCTAGAAGAATGATGGGACAGGGACAGGGACAGGGACGGGACGGGACGGGATGGGACAGGAAGGGAAGGGAAGGGAAGGGAAGGGAAGGGAAGGGAAGGTAAGGGAAGGGAAGGGAAGGGAAGGGAAGGGAAGGGAAGGGAAGGGAATGGAAGGGAATGTGTTCAAACATCCATTGGTGAATACCCAGAAAGAATATGGTCTTTACAGGGCTGAAATGTATATTCATACTGGCTGGCAAAATAGCAATAAGCATATTAAATAATCGCTTTTATTCAAAGAATTGGCTGCATTTCTGAAGGATGTGAAAACTATTGTGGTTTGTTCAGCAGTCTGGGATTATTCTTTCTTATTGGTTCTTTATTTTCCCCTTGTTTCATTTTCTCAGTAATTTTCACTCTCTAGTGTCTCACATTAGGAGTTCTCTATCATCTTCCCTATCATTGCCTTTTAGCATCATTTGTTCCCTATAGTGTAAATTGAGCTTATGGGAATGCGGTATTACTTTTCACAAACCTCCTGGGATCAGGAGAAATCATAGCAAAGATATCATGATTTGTATATATGTTCTTACTAAGAAAGTTAAAAAAACAAAGTGACAAAAACAAGTCAAAAGACCTTTAATGGTTTGACTCCAAAGCTTCTGATATGTCAGTACGTATGAGAGAGTACAGTGCGTGTGCACCTCTGCTGCCTAAACACATAATTGCAGCTGGCAGCATCGAAGAAAGGCTGGCTTTGATACAACCCTCTGTAACCACAATTCTTTCTCACTAGGTTATTTGAAGATTCATCATGTTATGATTTGAATTTTATACTTCTGTGACCTAAAAATAGCTCCTGTGCAGTCTGCAGGTTCAGGGGATCTTATGGACATTGCTTAGGAATGGAAAATTGTGTCAATACTTAGAAAGCAGTGAAAAAAATCTCTAGTTTCCTGCATAGCTCTAAGTGAACTGGTTTGCTGAATTTTACACTGAAATAGAGGACTTTTAGGTATGCATTTTCTTATAAGTTTGATGCTGATAAGTGACTGGCTAAAAAAGGGAGCCCAGTAAGCGACAAACTGTTACATGAGCTCATCCTTAATTGTACTGGGCTGCCACACATGAAATAGGTGTTTTAACTGAGGGAAAAGCATTGGGCAGAGCTCAGTTTATTAACAAATTCAGCTGTAAATCATCCATAATATATCAGGCTTTGCTGCCTTCACTGCTCCCAGAACTGTTTGTTATACATTTATTCTAGGGCTCTGTATCTGCCATAAATTTCGGGGTGTTTTTCAAACAGTGACAATGATATATTTGGTATGACTGAGCTGGCTGCCAAAAGTGGGACTAGAGACATGCTGAACAAACAGAATATAATGTTTCCTTTTTTTTTTAAAAAAAAATCACCCATCGTGAAATTCATCTATGGTCAGAGTCCATAAATGTGGTTTACTATTGACCACAAAGGTTATGGAAAAGCTGACTAAAGAACATTTGCTGCAGTGAATTTCAATTAATAGTATGGTCCAGCTGATATTTTTTCCCCCTGAGGATCTCTCTTTACAGTATTAGGACTTTCTGAACAACATGAGATTGCATGAGATTTTCTAGACAGGCCATCAGTGCAAGCAGGAATGACACTAAGAGTGGCCTTATCCTTTTTATCCTTTCTCTCTGTTTCAGCTGAATCGGGACAATGATTTCCGAGAATAAAATTAAGAAAAAAAGTTTTGTTTGCCCTGAAGGTGTACTGTCAGAGGAGTATGCATCAGAAACAGAGCCCAGAGATGTGGTGCTCATGGAGACATGCCTTCCTAAATGGGCCATGGAGATTTTTTTTGTGCACAAATCTGAGTGGTCAGAAAGGGAAAAGTGGGGGCACTCTCCAAGCATAGCTGGCATAGTGAAGAACAGAGGTGCTGGAGCTAGTTTTCACTTGAGCCCACCTCTGATTTCTCAATATGAAAACTATTTCTTAGTCCTGTGCTTGTTGATCCGCAGAGCATCTTTATGGTTTGGAGTTTGTGGATATGTGAGCGTGAGAAATGTGAGCTGGCTGCCCTGTTCTACTCTTAAGGACTCTTTGCTACCATATGCAGATTAGTCCACATTTTGTCAAGCAGTGGGCCACTGAGAAGGTGAGTTGGCATAGATTGACTTGCTAGATATTGACTGTTCATTTCTCAGCAGGTTTTGCCTACAGTGAGCATCCACTTCTCCTATCATGGGCCTTACATGCTGAGCAGGCTCCACAAGCATTTCTCAGCTGCAAGAGTGAAGCAGCTCTTTGCTGGACCCATACTGGGAATGAGAAGAGCCTAGAAGAAGAGGAAGAACAGTGGTCTTTCCACTGCTCTTTGTGGTGGAGCTTAGCAAGCACAGCACAGCAGGCCATCCACTTTTGGTGTAGAGGAGTCATGGGAACAACACAAGAGGGGGTTCCAGGAAGAGGAGCAGGAAGCAGGGAGGAGAAGCAGGGAGGAAAGCAAGCAGCTTCCTCCCTCTGATGGGACGAGGGTGAAAACACGGACCAGTGTGAGTGAGTATAAGGACAGAGTGAGGAAGAGTCAGGTGCTGGGAGAAAACAGTAGCAACATGAAAGGCCTACAGAAAACGAGTGACTTGGGAAACAGTGAGAGGGCTAAGGGCAGAGGATCTGAAGACGTTGATGTGCAGCCAGGGCAGACACCCCACACACAGAGAAGACAAGCACACTAGAGCATACTGCCAGAAGATAACTACATTTCTTGTCCTTAGTAGTACGTGGTCTGTATGAAAAATAATAGCCCACTGTAGGCACCATGGTAGCCAGGGAGATTATATACCATGGTGGCTCTGAGAGATACCACTTCTGTTCTATGGCCACCAATGTTATTTTTCTCAGACAGCCTGAGTTTTGGTATTTTACTGTATATAAGTGCTTAACTTTATAAGTCTGATCTCCTCCTCCTCCTCCTCCTCCTCCTCCTCCTTCTTCTTCCTTGTGTGCATTTATGAAGATGTGTGATTAAAGGGAGAATGCAAGGCAACCAAGCTTAAATATAAACAATGCAGCTTACACAAGTCCCAAACTAGGCGAGATACAAGGTTGTCGCTACCTTTTCTTTCCCTCCTTCTCTACCCATGGCCAGATACAATGGGATGTTTTCCTGAACTGGAACAGATTATGTTTGCTAGCAAGGCTAATGGAGAATAGAAACTCAAAGATAGCTCTTTTGTTGCACCTGCTGTTTAAATGGATTGGCTACTTACTGGTATAAATACAGCTGTAGTACCTTCATCCACAGCAAATGAGTTATTAAACTGTAAAATGTGAATTTGGGAAAAAAATAAAAAGCAGAAATGATTGTGAATGCTGTGTATATTTTTACAATGATGCTCTGAAGTGAGGCAAGAACATTGAAGCTCTGAATGCTACAGTGAGAAAACTTGGACCAAATCAATTATAAATCCTCATCTCTGGACCCCTGTACATCCTTCCTTGTTTATGATAACAGCTCTCTGACCTCCCTTCAAGCTATATATAGAGAAACTTCTAACATCATCTTTTTTGCCTTCTTGGCCTGATCATGTCACTTCCAGATTTGAAACATTATTTATTCAGTCTTTTCCTTTATGTTGTCCTCCTTCTCTCTGCTATCTCCTTCAAAGACCCAAACAATTCTCTTCTTCCCTATTTAATCCCTCTGACATGCTTCCAACTGCCCTTATTTCTCTGCAGGTGTTTCCCAATTCTTTCTGACAGCTTAGGCATGGATGGGAGCCTATAATTCCAATTATTTGCAAGATTTTGCAGTGTACAGAGATCAGACCTGGACCAGCAGAGAAAATGTCTCACGTTCCATAATCTTTTTTTTAGAAGAATTTTTATAAAATATCCTATGAACTATTTTTTCACTGCAAAATGTAGATGTGAGTTCTTATGCTGATTGTGGAAAGACAGGGGAGCAATGCATTAAAGTCCTGGGATCTACAGAGATGTTGCCCTTGTTGGGAATACTTCTTTTGAGGTTTGCTTATCATTGGCATAAACAGCATTTTAAACCAAACAAATCCCCCAAATACTCTCCCACACTTTCCTGGCTCTCAGGATCACCATCTGGAGAAACATTTTTCCCTACCAAATGTAAAAACAAAGTATGGTAGATAAAGGTGATAGTGGAAAGAAAGAGGGTGACACTAGTCAAAAACCTAGTAAAACTGAGATAGTTGTTTCCTCCAGGATCCTACTCCTTCTAAAACTTCAGGTGTGCTTTATTTCCATGGGTATTTTGTAACGGTGGGTGTTATACCACATCATCTAACATTATGGGGGATAAAACACAAAGAGGAGGAAAGGTTTTTGAGCTTGCATTAAAGCTAGTCTATGGATTACACCTAAATTTAATGTATTGAGAGAAGCAGATGTCTTTAAGCGCTGAACTACTGCATATAGACCACAAGGAGAGCAAGAGGCTGAAAGCTTTCTCATGGAGGGCTGGCGTGCTTATCTTCGGCTGTGCTGATCCTGTGGAGATCATTGTGCTCACTCTCATCTTAGGGACATTTGGGCACATGGGGAACAACCCCCTTGCAAGGCTGCAATATCATCAGAGCAATCGCACGGGTGGAGAAATGGGGCTCCTAGAAGAGCTTTAGGCATCTGAACTTAGAGGGAGCCGATCTTCTGCCAAGACCTTGCCCCTTCCTATTATTTTTAAGAGCAGTGCTTAACAGGCACCCTAACGGTTAGGTAGAGGATGTGTGCCTAAGTCAGGGGTCTGGATCTCACCTTCTCTGTGTTTTCTTTGCAGGTCATATCATATATAAGAGGCTGTATGATTCTGCAGGGAAGACAAACATCCCTGGAATTATGGCAAGTGAAGTTCCCCAGACACACAGCTCTCAAAATGTGCCTATTTCTATGAAGTGGTAAAGCTTTGATTAATAGGAATGGCACTAGACTTTAAGGCGCACTTTATTTCTTTGATGAACTTTGAGATGTCTCCTGCAGTAACAGTTTTGTAAACTGTAATTGTTAACACTGCGTACTCAGGATTTACAAGCAAGACTAACATTGCCCATTTTTTCAGGCTGTTATAGAGATAAATAACTGATGTTGAAGAAGTATATAAGGATCTCTGTGAAAAAAAAAAGAAAAAAATGAAAGAATTGTGTGTGGGTTTTATTACCAGCAAGGCATTTTTCTGAGGTGCCTGTAGAAGTATGTGCTATGCTGTGACTGTTTAATAAAAGACTGAAGGGTGATGTGTGGGCCCCATTACATAATATTATTGTAGAGCTTAGTCAGCAAAGGGGCATCAGAGAAAAAGGATCTTTTGGAAATCGGTTCACCTCATATACCACTTAGAAAATTCAAAAATTAAAGTGTTTGCTCAAAACCTCCTCCATAAAAGGATTAACTACCAAGAAAATTTAAGATAATGTAAGCTAAAGAGATAATCTAGAATGATCCAAAGGCTTTTGGAGATATTGTACTGTTAACAATCTTACCTTTAAATCTAGCAATTTAATGGGCTACTTTCTCCCTTGGTACAGTTAGGTATAGTTCCATGTACATGCTTAATGTGTTTTTTACTAGTTTTAATATATCATGTCATATATCAGTTTGCATATGTTTAGCAGTGTAGACCTGTTGAAGGCAGCATATCTGTGTTGATTAAAAAGCTAAGGATTTCTTTCATAAACCAGTATTTTCAGGATGTCTGAAACAAGTGCTTGAAATCTTGCTTTGTACTTAGTGATGGATGGCATTGGCTTGTGCCTGCACTTTCATCTCTCCATTTGGCAAAAAAATTTCTTGGATTTTGTTAGACATTTTGACATATTCCACTTCTTTTATGGGCTTAACAACAACGCAATAGTAAACAAGAATGAAATCAACCAGTCGTCTTCATGAGAAAAGCGTTTTAGAAAAGCTGTGCTGATTATTTCTAATGGTTAAGATGTGCCTGTCTCATTCATATGAATATCCCTATGAGTTTTATGGAGACAATCTGGCTCTGCCTTCATGTCATGGGTCATGCTAGGAGCAGCTTGTGACAAGAGTTTGAGAGTTTGTTCTTGATGAGGTTCTTGTCACCTGCTATGATACAGTTAGTCCACTGTAGTAGGGATTTGTTACAAAAATCAATGAGTAAGTGTTCCTTTTCCCACTCTTGTGTTTTGCTTGCTTTCTATTACCTCCTACTCCTGGAGCTTTCTTGTAGCAAATTCAATGCCACCCTTATAATCTCTCTTTAAAGTCTGTTGTTCCAATAAGTCTCTTCTTCCCGAGAATAATCCCCTTTTCTTTTTAAAAATATTAATTTGAGTTTCACTTGGCACTTGTCTTGCTTCAGCCTTTGTCGCTTTGTTGCTTTGCAACACAGCACACATCTCTTCTCCTGCTTGTGAAACATATACTAATCACGTAAATGTTTTATAATGTCCTTATTACTATACTCACAGGTTACTGGGTCATAACTGTATGCCAGAGGGTCACTGAACTTTTTAAGTAAAACGAGGAGATGCATCTTTATGGTACCTCATTAGAAGGTGAAGTTAATAAAGACGGGAAAAAAAAGCTACTGGAGAAAGTCAAATATCTCCAAAAGCTGTCCGAGGAAGTAATCTGGTGGCCTCTCTCTTAATACTATTTAGGATTTTCCAAGAGATATGGTGTTGGGGTCTCTGTGAGAGTACCTTGGTGACTGCTGGAAGCTCCCCTGTGACACTTGCCCAGAGAAGCCAAGGAGCAGCAGATATCATTGGGATCCCTCCTCAGCAGCAGAAATAGGAGGAGCAAGTAGCTTGAATTGCAGCTTGCACTGTGTTGGTACACTAAGCGGAGGCTGGCAAACCAGTAGTAGTATGCTTGCTGAGCGCTCCTCTGTCAATGCTACCTGGGAACCAGAAAACAGAGGAGAGATGCCTACCTATTGCCTTGCCTGTGCTGGGGATCTGGAGCCCTGCATACAGGGAAACTGCTATAGGAGTTGTCTTCTTATCAACCAAATGTGGAAGTAGGAACAATTTCTAGGCAAATAAACCTGGTAAGCTTCTGTTGGAAAGAACATGGAGGCTATTGAACCATAGACTTTTAGTGATGCCATAGATAACGAGACTCTTGTGTTTGTATGGTGGCTTCCAGTTGGGATTTTGAAATGTTATTCTGAAGAGCTGGAAAAAATAATTGCTCCAATGTGGAGCAATTGCTCCAGTGGTGATCTCAAGAGACTCATGAGGAGAAAAAATAGAGGTTGTTCCCCATGCAGCCTTAGGTAGAAGAATTCATGATGAATTTGGGGAGGTATTTGTTAACACTGCTGAATTGTATTTGAAAAAGAAGTTACCCTGCACAGATTTTCTTCAGTATTACTGGCTTGGTACTAAGACTAGAAATCTATTATTCTGAGTTCATGTTCTGTGCTGAAGTTTATGCAAGCAAATCCCCACTTATGTGTGTAGAAACCTACTGAATTCTCATTGTGCACTGGTATATTATTCCTGCAAATGCAGTTTGCTTGAAAGGGTAGGACTGTGGTTAGGACTTGCAGGAAAAAACTAATTTCTCACTTTAGGTACATTAATTTTGTTCCCAGATCCTTCTATCAGTTACAGCATATGGTTCCTGGATCCTGTCTGGACCCTGATCACAGGTAAAATTCCTACTTTGTATGTAAACATACTTGCTTCATAGTTTTTTGGGGTTGGCTAAGCACAAATATGAGCTTTTATATTTATAAAAGTGTTTGGACAGAACTTCTTTTCTGATCTTTTTGCTTTTTTTTTGTGGGAAAGAATAGGAAAACAGGGATATTAGGGAATTAATAAATATTCTGTGGTTTAATTTTCATCCCTTTTTGGCCCAAAATATGCATAGAACAAAATGAATTTCTGAGAAAAAAATCCCATCTGTTATATAGTTGTAGAGGATGCATCATGAATGGATGCAATCATAAATGGGTAAGTTAGCAGCACTGTCTGTGAGCCTAGGCCAAAAAGGTTATTGTTGCTTTTCCCAGTAAGTAAACATGCTAACCTGATGCTTTGGAAGTGAGGGCTCCTTGCTGAGAGTCACCTGTTGAGAGAAGAGCAGCCAAGATCCTCTGAGAATGCCAGAAGGACCCAGAACCTTCAGATTAGCTATTGCAAAACCCTGGGTGCCTGAGGCTTTATCTATTTAGAAAAACACTGCAGCTCATAGCCATTAGTGCTGCATTAAATTTGGGCATTGCTACAGATGGTTCACCTGCACTGGCCTCCTGGCAGGAGTACTTTGTCGACTTCTGTCTTCAAGTAAGTGGAGCAGAGAGCAAAATGCCAGGCTGAATTTGTGTACTATTTTGGTATGACTCAAGGTCTTGATGTGAAAACACAATTCCTTACCAGAACAACAGAGTGATTTTGAAATAAAGGTGAATATAAATCAAAATATAAAGGTCAATACAGAAAAAAAGGAGTTTTATGTATAATGTGACTACAATATTCAGAATCACATAGAGAAATTCTGTGACAGACAAACTTGCCCAGCGGGTCTGAGGTTTAGAGATTGCCTTAGTGAGTGACACTGCCCTGAAAGAGTGGATAAAGGGGCCGTGCCTGAAGGTAGTTAGGCATTGTGGTTTTTTTCTTGGTTGCTTTTTCATGAAGGAGTGGAAGAGACTTCAGCGAGTAATTTACCTTTAAATTCTGTGCATGACTGGGCTCTTTCTAATGGAGTTGAAGTAGCTTCAGAGCCTGCTGTGAGACGACATAGCCTAGCAGAACAGCAAACACAGCCAGTGGGAATAACTATTTACAAAAAATTAAGATAAATCTAAATCTATAATATTTGTCCTTTAGCAAGATAGTTGATCTACCCACATTTGTGAGAGAGCTTTGGAAAGTGGTAGAGTGAGAATGAAGAGGACTGAGGAAATGATGCCAGACTTTCAGGATAGTTTGTGCAGACATCCTACATGTGTCAGTGTCCTCAAACCAGTCTTTCATCACTGATCAAAAAGTTAATAACTTTCCAGGAGGTGCAAAAAAGTCACTTCTGTAAATATAAAAGGAGAAAGTTGATTTTTTTTATTATAATGCATAGGAAAGAATTTGGGTAAAAAAAGTTGCACATAGGCAATTATCAATTGTCTATTTTATTAAGTGTATGGAAGTGGCCTGTGGAAGCCAGGTGTCACAGAATCATAGAATCAGTAAGGCTGGAAGAGACCTCTGGAGATCTAGTCCAACTCCCCTGCTCAGCAGGGTCACCTAGAGCATGTTAGACAGGGTTGCGTCCAGGAGGGCCTTGAAGATCTCCAGAGAAGGAGACTCCACAACCTCTCTTGGGCAACCTGTGCTAGTGCTCTGTCACCCTCACAGTGAAGAAATTCTCCCTCATATTCAGGCAGAACTTCCTGTGCTTCAATTTCTGACCGTTGCCTCTTGTCCTGTCACACGGGGCAACTGAAAAGAGTTTGTCCCCGTCCCCCTCACACCCTCCCTTCAGGTAGCTGTAGACATTGACAAGATCCCTCCTCAGCCTTCCCTTTCCCAGGCTGAAGAGGCCCAGCTCTCACAGCTGTTCCTCATAGGGTAGGTGCTCCAGCCCTCTGATCATCTTTGTAGCCCTACGCTGGACTCTCTCCAGTAGCTCCATGTCTCTCTTGTCCTGGGCAGCCCAGAACTGGACACAGTGCTCGAGATGAGGCCTCCCCAGGGCTGAGTAGAGGGGCAGAATCACCTCCCTGCACCTGCTGGCAACACTCTTCCCAACGCACCCCAGGATACCATGGGCCTTCTTGGCCACAAGGGCACATTGCTGGCTCATGGTCAATCTGTCATCCACCAGCACTCCCAAGTCCTTCTCTGCAGAGCTGCTCTCCAGAATGTCGGCCCCCAGCTTGTACTGGTGCCTAGGGTTATTTCTCCCTAGGTGCAGGATTCTGCACTTGCCCTTGCTGAACCTCAGGAGGTTCCTCTCTGCCCGGCTCTCCAGCCTGTCCAGGTCTCTCTGAATGGCAGCACAGCCCTCAGGTGTGTCAGCCGCTTCTCCCAGCTTGGTATCATCAGCAAACTTGCCAAGGATGCACTCTGTCCCCACATCCAGGTCATTGATGAAAAAGTTGAACAGGATGTGACCCAGTACTGAGCCCTGGGGAACGCCACTAGCTACAGGTTTCCAGCTAGACTCCTCGCCACTGATGACAACCCACTGGCCTTTCAGCCATAGTGTCCAGGTGAGTAACAAAGTCAGAATGCAACACATCATTCCTTCATAAAATGTTAGATTTGGTTAAATATATTTTCATATTCCTGAAATATAAACTATGCTACCAAAAGACTTGCATAACAGAGAGGTCTGTACTCTTATCTTTACCATGCATTTGCTCGAGTTTTACCAGTCTTCTGTACAGCACTTTTGTTGGGTTGGCTCACACAGTTCACCAAGGTGTATTTATTGCCCATTTTTTGATAAACAAAGGGCCTACTCTCATAATTCTGTTTCGCAGTGGTTCGTGTAACTCCACTGAAATCACAATTTGAATTGGATTTGTAAAAAGTCTTGGAGCTAAACTTCCAGTTATATAGGAATAACATGGAATAGCTTATGTATGTTCAGTGAGCTTACTGAATTTTCTAGCACTGAAGGTGGATTTGATCTTAGCAATGAAAAAGACATTGTTTAGAAGTTTGGGGGGAATTTGGCCATTCATCTCTGTGGGCCTGTAGTTTCAGCACAAATGTATGTCTAATTCCAAAAAATGTTGTCACTTTAAACCATCAATATTCATGCTATCTATACTAATCTATTTTCTATGGGCATAAATTTTCCCAGACATTAAAAATCCCATTTTGCTAATAATAAAGGGCTGCCTCAATCTTTAAGGGTCTATAGACAGAGGAGAGGGAAGACTGCTTAGCAAACAGTGAATGCCAGCCTATTCCTGTACTGAGTCATCAAAAACTCCAGTTAAATAAATACTTCATGCTTAGCCTTAACGAAATGATGGTGTCTATCATTGCAGCATCCATATAGCTCCTAAGGCAAAACGGATGTATGGGGGAGGGTTACTACCACTTCTTTTTAGGTAGGGAAAGGGCATAGCAGAGAAGGTTGTCATTTAGTGAGCATGATTTGTCCAATGGAAATTTGTAGGCAGACTGGAACTGAATTTGAATTTGCCCTGAGGGCCAGTCCAGTGCTTTAGAAGAAAGACCTGGCATGTTACAATTGTGCAGTCAGAGGAATAAAATGAATTCTAAAAGGTTTCTAATTCATAAAGATAATATCAGATATATAGAACTGACCTAAGCCTTTCAAAGTCATTATAGACTATAATATAATAGTCATTATATTATCTTATTCTGTTCAGCGATTCTGTTTTTCCAAATTGCACACAAGTTAGATAAGTTTGATGATTCTAACGATGCATGGGCTGATGGTCTGAAATCAAAATTGATTCCACTGGTTAATTTTCAGTTTGTTAGTTACAGGTCTTTCAAAAGGGCACTAATGAAATAACTCTAATTAGAAATATGTGGATATTGCATCCCTCAGCAGTTCCAAGGTGCCAAATTCTTCCACCTCTAGTCCTAGGAGCAGCTCCTTTAAATTCTCTTGCTAAGGTTGCTCAAGACAGTTACAGAAATGAGTCCTCTATTTCTAGCTAGAGGCCTATTAGTGCCAAGTTGTGTGCTTTCTCTATGCTTAGAGTGATGGATAACATCTTAAAATATCATTTTGAAAAGACTGTAATTATCACAACAGATCTTTTTTTGATAAACAGAATATTCACATTTCTTTTAGTACTTCATTTTCAGGCAACGCATGCTATTGAAATGCATGAGAGGAAATTAAATGCCTATGATTTAGTAAAATGTTCATTTAAGGAACCAGTGGTTTTGCTGTTAGCATTTTGTAACAATTAGAATGTTTCTGGTTTTCAATCAAGGGAATATATAGTTGTTGCCTACACCTGGAATTTTGTTAAGTTTAATGCTTTTTTGAAACTGGCTTGATATTTGGATAATTTCACTTCTATCTTTTTTTTGGTCCATCTTTTTTTTTTTTTTTTTTTTTTTTTTTTTTTTTTTTTTGGGGGGGGGGGGGGTAGAGGACATAACTTCTCCAAGCCCCAGCTAAGAGTAAGGCATTACTAGGCTATAACCTACAGAGTCAGAACATTCTTCAAAGAGCTGGTAAACTGGCACAAAGTTTTGTAGAGATTAAGACCAGGAGAGAGGAAACAAGCAATATAAGGGAAAATTAGGAAGGGGAAAAAAAAAGAAAAAAAAGTTCTTTCTGTGAAATATTGATGTTTCACCATTTCTTTTTGTTTGGGCTAGGAAATGAAAGCAGCATGAAAAATTCCAAAGACATGTAAATTATGTGATTTCAGAAAACTTCATCTTTACACCTGCAGTTGAAAGTGTCATATGAATCGCTTCACTGGCCTCAACTATGCCTCCTACCATGTCCTGGAGCCTCTTCTTGTGTTTGGGCCTCTGCTATGAGTCACAGGACTCCTCTGATCAACTGACCTGACTGACAGCTGTGCTAATCCCACACACTGTCTCTCCAGAAAGTGCCCTCTCTTGGCGAAACAGGATCTACCACAGTCCCAAGGGAATGGAACTTCTGTAAGTCCAGCCAAAGCTACAGGAGACTGGTTAATGTCAGCCTGGTCTTAGTCCATACATTGATCTTTTCCCCAGTGGAAAATTCTCCCATATCTTCCCAAAATGCAAAATCGTGAGTAAAATAATAATTATCGAGCAATCTTCAGATTATGCTGTGAATAAGCACAGTTCCAAAAAACGTTTGGCTTTAGTTATCACTACTATAGCAAGCTGAAACACAGAGTTAAGTGACTTGGACAAAGTCACACAAAAATCTACAGGATAACCATTGAGCCCACACATCTTGAAAGTCTTGTCTGCATAAACACTTAATATAGACTTCAAGTGTAAGAAGTGGTATTCATTTGTTGGGTCTGCCATATCCAGCAAGTCACACACAAACAGGGAAATTCTGTTTTTTTTAATTAATTTTTTTTTGTTTTCTATTTCATGTATGGAAAATTAATTTGCAGTTATAGAGTCTCTACTTTGGTTCAAGAAAGAAAAATTTTCCTGAATTGGACAGAGAAATCCTTTTTTCTTTTTCTCTTTCTCCTTGTTTTCCTGTTCTTTTCCTTTTCTGTTTTTCTTTCCAAATAAATGCAGCTTATATAATGTTTACACTCTATTCATTAGCAAAGATTAGCCCACATCTCTGCTAATGCATTTAATGAAGACAAGTTTACATCATTTCTGCCAAGAGATTTCATAATGGACAGAGGACAAAGATAAACTTTATGGATGCTGGCCATCATTTCCAGTTGGTGTTTCCTACAATGGCTTGATTTTGTGTGTCAGAAATTCTTTTTACAGCTGTGCCAGGCTGTAAATGGCAGTTCAGGAAAAGGAAAAGGAGGGAAGGAGAGAAAAGCAGGTCTAGCAGGGACAGCTCGTTAAGGCCCGATCTTTTAAGAGACCTATGCATCTGGCAATAAGGCTTGCATCTATATATCACATCTATATATTTAGATATCTAGTGAAGAAGTCCTTCTAAAATAAATGTCCAAGTTCTCTTTTTAAGTGAAGGAGACAGCTGGCTGCTTTTGGAAGGCCACCAGAGAGAGATCCTGCCTACCTATATTTTAGGCACCTAAGTCTGGTGCAAGGGTTTCACCAAGGTGGATTGGTAGCACTCTCCTGTTTAAGTTGTACTGCACCAAATGGAAAATACGGAAGGCTGAAGAAGGCAGAAGTAGTAAATACCTCCCTCCTTCTTCCCTCTGCAAGGCAGCGACTAGTGCAAGTATTTACCTAGGAGGAGAGGGTCCTGGTTCATATTCCTAGACTTACATCTGCTCTTTTGTTTGTTTGTCTGCAACAATAGTTTGCAATAAATAGTCATATTTAAAGTAAAACATGAGGATTGTTTAAGAGCCATATGCAGCTTTCCATCTCTCGGGAACATGCCGTAACCATTCAGTTGCTAACCGTCCTCACTCCTCATTGTGTGGTGCATGTTTGTACAGCTCCACGCTCACTGGGAGCCTGAATTGTGGATCCTTCCCTGCTGCCACGGAGAGAAATACACTGCAGTTTGCAGCACGAAAACGCAGGCAAACTTGTACAGGTTGAGCAACTGATACCTTTAATGGCAAGAAGTGCATGTTCTTCTGCTCATATCTGAGTTCTGCACGTAACTGCACAGTCCCCTAGACCCCGAGCAACTGCATCTGATGCTCACTTGAGAAGTGCAGATATCATCATACAGCCTCAGTGAGCACAAATTGATGAAACGTGACTGAGCAGAGAGCTTTCATTAACCAGAGCTGTCATCCACAGGCTTCAAGAGTTTTAAGAATATTTCAGACTGAACCACAAAAAATCAATTTTGTGCATTCCTTACACTTAAAAATGGCCTTGTAATAACCATAGCAACCATTAGAGCTAAAAAAACATAGTAGAGAAAATGCACGCTTATTTTAAATTAACTGATGGAAACTAGAATAGAAAAATGTGGTTAAAAGAGCTTAAAGTAAGTAACTGTTACTGCTCATGATCATTTTGGTGTTTAATAGAATGTTCTTTCTTCATTGGCTTGTATCTATAACTATATATTTTTGTACATTCCAGCTAATTTTCTGCTAGTAAGTCAAAATGCTGGAGTTATTTCTGTAATCTGCTTTCTGCAACTGAAAAAAAATCTAGCTATAGTCTAATAAAAAGGTTCCAATTTCTGCATTGATTTATGCGCAAGAGCCCTGACTCTGAAAGTTACAGAATGAGATATATATAAACTACACCCTGAGCAAAGGGATGCCCGTGTACCCTTCAAGAGATCATAGAATCATAGAATCAGTAAGGTTGGAAGGGACCTCTGGAGATCATCTAGTCCAACCCCCCTGCTCAGCAGGGTCACCTAGAGCACATTAAACAGGGTTACATCCAGGCAGGCCTTGAAGATCTCCAGAGAAGGAGACTCCACAACCTCTCTGGGTAACCTGTGCCAGTGCTCCGTCACTCTCACAGGGAAGAAATTCTCCCTCATATTCAGGCAGAACTTCCTGTGCTTCAATTTCTGCCCATCGCCTCTTGTCCTGTCACATGGGACAACTGAAAAGAGTTTGGCCTGTCCCCTTGACACCCTCCCTTCAGGTACTTGTACACATTGATAAGATCTGACCTCAGTCTTCTCTTCCCTAGGCTGAAGAGGCCCAGCTCTTGCAGCCGCAGGGCAGATGCTCCAGCCCTCGGATCATCTTTGTAGCCCTACGCTGGACTCTCTCCAGTAGCTCCATGTCTCTCTTGTCCTGGGCAGCCCAGAACTGGACACAGTGCTCGAGATGAGGCCTCCCCAGGGCTGAGTAGAGGGGCAGAATCACCTCCCTGCACCTGCTGGCAACACTCTTCCCAACGCACCCCAGGATACCATGGGCCTTCTTGGCCACAAGGGCACATTGCTGGCTCATGGTCAATCTGTCATCCACCAGCACTCCCAAGTCCTTCTCTGCAGAGCTGCTCTCCAGAATGTCGGCCCCCAGCTTGTACTGGTGCCTAGGGTTATTTCTCCCTAGGTGCAGGATTCTGCACTTGCCCTTGCTGAACCTCAGGAGGTTCCTCTCTGCCCGGCTCTCCAGCCTGTCCAGGTCTCTCTGAATGGCAGCACAGCCCTCAGGTGTGTCAGCCGCTTCTCCCAGCTTGGTATCATCAGCAAACTTGCCAAGGATGCACTCTGTCCCCACATCCAGGTCATTGATGAAAAAGTTGAACAGGATGAGTCCTAGGGGACGCCACTAGTCACAGGCTTCCAGCTAGACTCCATGCCACTGATGACGACCCTCTGAGCTCTGCCTTTCAGCCAGTGCTCAGTCCACCTCACTGTCCACTCATCTAACCCACACTTCCTGAGCTTCTCTAGGAGGATGTAATGGGAGACAGTGTCAAAAGCCTTGCTAAAGTCAGAATGTACAGAATGTACCTGACGTCCACTGCTCTCCCCTCATTTACCCAGCCAGTCACTCCATCATAGAAGGCTATCAGATTGGTTAAGCAGGATTTCCCCTGGTGGCTACTCCTGTTCACCTTCTTTCCCTCCATATGTCTGGAGATTACATCCAGAATGAGCTGTTCCATCACCTTTCCAGGGTCCAGGGATGGAGGTGAGGCTGAGTGGCCTATAGTTGCCTGGGTCCTCCTTCTTGCCCTTCTTGAAGACTGGAGTGACATTGGCTTTCTTCCAGTCCTCAGGCACCTCTCCAGTTCTCCATTACTTTTCAAAGATGATGGAGAGCGGCCTGGCAAAAACATCCGCCAGCTCCCTCAGTACCATGGGTGCATCCCATCCGGGCCCATGGATTTGTGGATGTCTGGCCTGCCCAGAAGGTCTCTAATCCTTTCCTCCTCAACCAAAGGAAAGTCTTCTCCTCTCTGGACTTTCTCCCTCACATCCAGGCTGCAGCATTCATGGGGGCTGCGCTTAGCAGCGAAGACTGAAGCAGAGAAGGCATTCAGTAATTCTGCCTTCTCTGTATCCCTTGTCACCAGGGCCCGCGCCCCATTCACTAGCGGGCCCACATTTTCCCTAGTCCTCCTCTTGCTGTTGATGTTTCTGAATAGGCCCTTTCTGTTGTCCGTAATGTTCCTTGCCAGACTCATTTCCAACTGGGCCTTAGCCTTCCTCGTAGCATCTCTGCATACTCTCTCTGCATTCCTGTAATTCTCCCAAGTAGCCTGTCCCCTCTTCCACATTCTGTGTACTTTCTTCTTCTGTCTGAATTTGGCCAGGAGCTCCTTGCTCACCCGTGCAGGTCTCCTGCCCCTTTCGCTGCACTTTTTACTCATGGGGATGCACCACTCTTGAGCTTGGAGGAAGCAATGTTTGAATATTAGCCAGCTCTCACAGACCCCCCTTCCTTCTAGGGCCTTAACCCATGGGATTCCTCCAATTAGGTCTCTGAAGAGCCCAAAGTCCGCTCTCCTGAAGTCCAGGGTTGCAACCCTGCTTGTTGCCTTAGTTCTTTCCTGCCAGATCCTGAACTCCACCATCTCATGGTCACTGCAGCCAAGGCTGCCCCCAATCTTCACATCTCTAACCAGTCCCTCTCTATTGGTAAGGACAAGGTCCAGCAGGACACCCTTCCTCGTAGGCTCCTCCACCATTTTTGACAAGAAGTTATCATCAGTGCATTTCGGGAGCCTCCTGGACTGCTTGTGCCTTGCTGTGTTGTTCCTCCGGCAGATGTCAGGGTGGTTGAATTCCCCCATGAGAACCAGGGCCTGTGATCGTGAGGCTACCTCCAGTTGTCTATAGAAGGCCTCATCACCTTTCTCTTCCTGGCCAGGTGGCCTGTAGTAGACACCTACAACAGTGTCCCCCATGTTGGCCTGCCCTTTGATCTTTACCCATAAGCTCTCGACCGCCTCCTCCTCCTCCACCCCTAGGCAGAGCTCGATGCATTCCAGTTGCTCTCTCACATAAAGAGCAACTACACCACATTGCCTTCCTGGCCTGTCTTTCCTAAAAAGCACATATCCATCCATGGCAGCTTTTCAGTCATGAGAGCTATCCCACCATGTCTCCGTGACTGCGATGAGATCGTGGCCCCGCGATTGCACACAGATCTCCAGCTCCTCCTGTGTGTTCCCCATGCTGCGTGCATTGGTGTACAGGCATTTTAAAGAGGTGGTCATGCTTGCAGGTTTCCCAGGAAGGGTGTACAGGGGTTGCCCATAGCCATGTCCCAAACGCACATCCACAGCTGCATGCACCCGTTGGAGGCCCCCCAACCCACCTTGTGTTTTGTTGTCTACCCTGTCCATATGACACTCCCCCTTCCCCCTCCTACCTAGTTTAAAGCCCTCTTTACTAGGTTGGCCAACCTCTTTGCAAAGGCAAATGTGCCCAGCTTGGTGAGGTGAATCCCATCTCTCCCCACCAGTTGTTGATCTTCAAACCATGTTCCATGGTCATAGAATCCAAAACCCTGCTGCCAACACCAATGGCATAGCCAGTTGTTGATTTGAGAAGTCTTCCTATTCCTCCTCCCATGCCTCCCCCTGATGGGCAGGACTGATGAGAAGACCACCTGGGCTCCCAGACCCTCGACCACCATGCCCAAGGCCTTCAAGTCTTTCCTGATTGTCTCTAGTTTGCTCTAGTTTGTTGGAAATAATCAACAAATTTAGGATAAAACTATAGCATTGTAACTGAAGTGAAAATATTCTGTATAGATACAGATGTAAGCTACCATTTAGGATTATTCAGGCAGTGAAAACTCACTATAAATCCATGCCAGTTACTATAGAGTGGTGATGGGCAAGTCTAGTTGTTCTAGTAAGATCTCACAAATACTGTTCTGCAGGAGAGAGCTTTTCTTCCCAGAAACTCTTTGGACTGCAGCTGGCTGAGAGGAAATCACAGCCAATGCTTGGAGGGGAGACTACAATTTGTGCATCTCTGAGTCCCGTAAGAAAGGCACCAGCAAAGGCTGGAGGGAAGTTAAAAATGAGATGCAGAAGAGCTGAACTGAAATATTTTACCAGCAGACTATTGTCTTTAAAATATTCATGGTTTTATTTCATTAAAATTTTCCAACTTCTACTTAGAATTGGATGCCCAAGTTCTGTAAGAATGATTTTGATGTAAAAAGCTGTTTCTCCATTAATATGTAACTGCATGGGAGTTGTATAAGTCTCCATTCTCTCCTGTAATCCAGACTCACCAGAAGAAACAATAAGGTTGTTCGGCTTCTGATTAGAGCAGCATACCACGAAGAAAAGATACAGTTTTGGGCCAAACTGATCTCAAGCTAGTGTTTAAAAACTATTCAATATATCATAATGGCCTTTTTTTAACTTGGTAAATATTCTGTCAACACAAAACTTTTCATTTTTTTTTTTCATTTGGTATTTCTGTTTCATGGCAAAAAAGAAACTTTTCACTACAATTTTGAAGAAAAGCATACATTTGAATATCTCGAAGGATGGTGATCCTGACATTGCAGATTCTTGAGACACTAAAAAAAAGACCTCTTCCCACATTATGGGATGACATACTAGATCGTCTTCTGTGCTGTAAGTCCTTCTAGTCTTCTACTATAAGGAGAATTCTTAGACAACAGTTTGTGTTCCCCAGTTGGGAACATATCAGTTTAAGCTCAATAATAAGAATATCTTACTTGCCTTTTCTGCAAATAAAACCTAGAAATTTTGTTCCAGGATAGTTGCATGAGGAAATTGCTGCTAACTCTTGTGATTTTAGTTGACAAATCTCATAATATTGAAGAGCACATGATCATTAATCTAGACAATGTATTGATAATACTAGTCAGCTGAAGAATCACCCTTTGATTTTATCTAGTTTTTCCAAAAACAGTTGAATAGAACTAGTCTAGATAAATATAGGGTCTGACCATAATTTACCTACAAATTTTGAATTTCAAATTCAGGATACTTGCATCTACAAACCTAGGTTACTGGTAGAAATTGTTTAAACATTTTTTCGAGTAATGAACAGGCTCAACGAAATTACAAATTATTTTTACAACTGATAAAAAAAATGAGTCTAAATTCATTTAATATAATCCCTATAAAATTGTTCAGTGCTGTCCGCTATTATATCTTTCTTTCCTTTCCATGTGTCAGTGATTGTGAAAAATAATGAATAGAAACTCTACTAAACCATTTCACTAGGAGTGAGATTAAGGCTAAGTCACCAAAGGGAAATTGAACTAACTTCTCCGTTATATCTGTTTCTCTGCAGCACAATTACATTTCAGTAACGTTTAGCATGCTTTTTATATATTGCTCATTTGGGCCTTGCTGAATAATTACATGGGAAACACTTTGCTGTTACTGGAAGAAGTTTTTCTGCAATTGCAAACAGCAGGAAAACATAGTTATTAAAAACTGAGAAAATATTGGTATTTTTGCTGCAAAATAACTAGTAGCTATTATTGGCACTGCTTAGAATTCATTTAATTTACTTTGCTTTCAATTAAGGTTGTGCATACAAAAAGTTTGTTTTGGGTTTTGCTGCTAGATGAATAAAACAAAGTGAGAGATTCAGTACTTTAATGCAGTATTTATGAGAAAAACACCATATATTACTCTTGGAGCTAGTAAAACAGCCTGTGGCTTAGGTTGCTTAGTAGTAGCCCTGTTTAGCCTTATTAGCCCTGTTTTCAATGATTTGCAGCTAAACAGATTTTTCAAGCTGAAATTTGCCATGTTTGCTTCTTCCATAGAGCATTTTTTTTTGAAATTTTTCAACAATAATTCCTTAGAAGTTTCTGAGAATGAAAGTAGGGGAAATAAATAATGTTTCAGTGGTTCCTCCTACTTCTAGGCAGTGCACTGAGGTTTGGCAAAAGGCTAATCTCTGAGCTGTGGTGCAGCTGGGAAAGCGCTACTCATTGCCTTCTGCCAGGCAGGGGTATTGTAACACATCTGTTTCTCTAGAGGCTACACCATCATCTACATGGTCTAATAAGGCAGAGGTGTACATACTGCAAGTGCTGTTTTGGGCAGGACCAAATGAACAGAGCGTGTGGAACCAGCTGCCACTTGAAATTCAAATTTACCTGAGTATTGGAGGGAGAGAGAAATGAAGTCAGGGCAATCTTCCCTTTCCTCCTCATATGCAGTGACAGAGCAATGGCTTCCTGACCAAACTGCCTGACAGCCGTGCAGTGGCACAGTGTCCCCCTGACCGTTCAGGAGCATGCGTAACAGAGTATTGCTTTACTAAGACTAGCAGAAGTAACCAATGTGATTATCCTCAGCACAGTGATTTCTGCTGCTACACGAAAGTGAACCAAGAGCTCACCCCAAAGGCAGTCTCTGGCTCCTTGGGTTTAGGGCCAGAGTTCTTCGTTCCACGATGCCCATCACATGTAGTGAGTCACTAACTCTGGAAATGGTTGTTATTCAGATCTGCTCGTTGGCATCCTCCTTGAAAGCTACTGCTACATACTCACTTGTCCTTCCTGCCAAGAATCCCCTCATCAGCAAGAAGTTGTTTTCGACCTCTTTCTGCTCCTGGCAGCTGGCCTGCCTGGATGACACAGAAGTTTGAGGTCAGCTCTACTCCTGCTAATGTACATTTTTTTGAACCAGATCCCAAGGCTATTTTCTTATGCTCAAGGCATCAAGTCCTTCTCTGCTCATTTAACACAGCTGGGCGTACAACGCAGTGGGTCAAGATTTGGCTAAATTATTGGCCTCTGGAAAACTTGCTCACAATCAGCTTTTAAGGCTCTTCTAAATATTCCTGCAAGCAAGCATGGAGGCTCCTTCTACAATGAGCATGTTCCTCTGTGCCTTGGCTCTGCCCTGCCTTTTTGTAAACTACAAAAAGATAAAACATCATATGGGGTGCCATATGGGCAGTGAAGTGCTGAAGGAAGGTCCTTAAACTTCTTGGTGAAATTAGCACCTCAGAAGCAACTGAAGACTCCTACTTTTTTGACAGATATATTATGGAAGAGATTGCAGACAGTCAACTCTCACACAGCTAAGAATACAGCCTGCTGCCACTCTTACCCCATTAAGGCCATTGCTTTTCAGAATAAATGTGTCAAGTCTGTATTTGTGCTGGAGTTGTTTATAACCTTTCCAGAGCTCAGAATAGAAGTCATGAATTCAGCGTCTGCTAGCAAATAGTTGTGTAAATCACTGGTAAGGCATGAGCTGTTTCTCCTGTCTCACAGTTTGTCCGCCCCACCTGTAATGACCACAATCCATTTATCTTCTTAGACCTGTAGGGAGGTCATTCTCATTGCTAATTAAAGTTCCTCTTTATGTGACATCTTGGGACTTTGTGTTATTTTACTTCAATAAAAATGCTTTGTTCCTTTGCAGCATAGACAAATAATGATCTTGGAGACTCTAATGACTACTTCACACGTGCCTTTAATCATCTCTCTTTTTGAATTTATCTAAATACTTTGAGCAAAAGTTTCATCATATTATCCCTCTTCTGAGTTCAGACTATTTCTACAATTAAAGCTGATGTTTCTATGATTAAAACTGTCTTTAAAAGCTGGTCCAGCATGATTGCTATTTTATTAGTTGTACCACCCTCTCTAAAGAGCTTTCATGCCTACAACTGCAAAGAAGATCTGTACTCAAAACTGAGCAGTGGTTTTATTATTACCTTCCTTTTACTTCCTTGGAAGCAAAACAATCAATTTCTATTGTTGCCTTTCTTCCAACCCAGGCATTACTGCTAGATAATTTAAAACTTAATTGTAAAAGCATCCAGTGTAGTTGGAGTAATGGATCTCAACTTACTGCAGGAGCTATAAGTTCAAAAAGTATCTTAAACTAGTGTAAGCTGAAGTCTGATGGACAAGCTCTGGCAAATTATTTTCCAGCTCTTTAGGATGTTATCAGCATACTTCTCTGCTCTGTGACATAGTCACAGTGCCTGTCAGAGGTTATTATCCTCATTTTAGGATCTTCAGAGGGAACACACTTTCCACACCTCAGCTGCTTTTGCTCACTGTCCAGCATAAACTAGTGTTGAAGACACAGACCCTCAGTCAAGCTTCATGTAATGCGGGTAGGGTGCCCTCCTAGCTCTGCAGTGTCCCATGGCATCTCTGACTTTTCCAGATACTTTCTCCACAGATGTCACATGTCAGTACTTGCTCATCAAGTCTGAGCAACGAACGAACCTCTCTGCCTCACCAAGTCTTTGGCTGATGGCCACCATTTATAGCTTTGAGCCTGACAGCAAATACCATGTGACATCCTTTGACTCCAGAGTGAGGGGGCTGAGAGTGATCTCCATCCCCACACTCTGGTGATGAGTTACAGGAGGTGACCCCATGGCCGGCACATCTTTGCATAGTTTTACCACCTGGGCAGATGTTTTGATTGTTAAAATGATGACTTTCTGGGTGATGAGGATGATTAAGTGCTGTTATTCTCTACCCATGTTGTAGCGTGGCTATAGAGAAAAAGAACTATTTTTAATACCTTAGATACTCTAGGCCAAAACTCTCTGTCTCTAAAGCTTCTGGAAAAAAAAAGGGGGGGGGTATTTATTAATCTTGCTAGATTGCAAGGATCACCATGTCATGTCCCACAAGCAGGATTTTAACTCATTCTGGAAACAAAATCTTAGAAAGGTAAGTTCATGGTTACCTTTCTCATCCCGCCTGTATTTAGTATATCCCTCAAATGAAATTTATTTACTAGGTTCTTGCATTACAGAGATAAAGCAGAATGTTTGTTAATATTATACCAGTTCCAATAATTTCTAGTTGATATCATTTAATATTAGCATGCTCTGCTAAATGCAAGAATTTAATTTATTTGTTTTAATCTGAATTTCCATGTTCCACAGGCGATAATCAGCAGTCTTCTTTCTCTTTCCTATGGGAGACAATGACCTTATATCTTCTTTCTTTGTTAAAATTCTGCTCTGCTCCCCAGGTACCAATCACATTTTCTTTCAGATTTGTGTAATTGATTGATGGAATTAAGCTAAACTCAGAGCAATTGCTCTCAACCTTTATATAGCAACTGAGTTGTTTCTATTTCAGACCTGAAGAGGAGCTGATGTTCTCAAAAGAAAGGCTGTTGTGCCCAAAGCTTGTCTGCTTTTCCTAATGAATAGTTTTATTTCTTCCCCAGAAACTTTGCTTCATATATACTCTTGGACTATTGGAGCTACAATAATACTACCACTCTGGAATCCGTGCGAGCCAGAATCTACTTCATATTGATTCATACTGAGAAAAACATTTTTGGAAGATTGCAGTCTCCTGGATGCTAGCCAAAATTGTCTGTGTTCTATCAGTATGCTGCAGCATAATGTACAAGCTTCAAAAAGGATTAATATATAAAGTCAACACACATTATTATATTATGTTAAGTTGATAGCATCAATCTAATCATTAAAAGCATAGCAGCAGTCTGACATCCAAACAGCTTTACCAACTTTATGCTTTAAAAATCAGTCTGTCTCCAAAAAGTAGGATGGGGTTTCTTGGGGTGTTTTTGTCAGAGCCAGCCTCAGGTGTACTTACCAGCATAGCATGCCCTTTATGTCCCATGGGATTATTTCTCCTACCACTGTGGCTGTATTGCAGGTTCTCAGGGATCATAGGTAAATCATAGGTCATAGAATGGTAAGGTTGGAAGGGACCTCTGGAGATCATCTAGTTCAACCCTCAGCGTAGCCCATATGGGGATTGAACCTGCAACCTTGGCATTAGCAGCACCATGCTCTAACAAACTGAGCTAAACCTGCCCCCCAATAACATTTAAGCAACCAAAATCATGAGCTTTATAAAGTCATATTGTTTGATTTTGTTGCATGAAAGCCCTGTTCCCATTACAAATTCAGGGATACTTCCAGTATCTGATTCAGACAGGGAGGTATTACTCTGGAAATCTCAATTATCTGCAGGAGAAGTTTCAAATATCTTTGGAAGGGAGAAGGAGAAAAACATATGACATTCCAATGTTACTTGCCATGCACAGGATTCAAACATTTATGCCCACTGTGCATCCATTAGTATTTACATTTGATGTCACAGCCTCTCTTGTGCCCATGTCTAGACAAATGGATGGCTCCTTCTGCAGGCTACATCCTCTAAGGGTCAGGATTAGCCTCAGTTGCAGTGCATCAGGTTTAAGATTGAGGGGTTGTATTTCAGTCTGGAGGGAAAAAAAGTAATTGTTATTGGCACACTCAAGAATGCAGAGGAAATTACTCCAGAAAGACTGTAAAAGCTCAAACACCTCAATAAATTAAGATTGGAAACCTCCTTCAGTTGGCACAAGACTTCAGACAGAATTACAGATCAAAAGCCAAATACAGCTATCAGCTATACTATTTCACTTTTCACTGATGTGTACGTGTTTTGAGATGGTGAAGTCAAAGGCAGATCTGGCTGTAATTGTCTTTCACTTATCTCCTTTAAAGGGTTAAAAAAATTCAGACTTCCATTTTGGGGCTATTTTAAAAGAATTATCACCTATCTCAATTGAAGGAATGTGTCCATGTCCTTTGAAAGCCCTTCTAATTATAGATGTCAATGTGTCCTTGAGCTGTGAAGCAAACGATGTTATTCAGTTCAATAAATTGTATAGTGTGGATGATTGTTTCATCTTTCTATCCAAACATAAATTTTCAGCTTTTGCTCACACGTTAACTTTAATTACATTATCTCCTCTGGAGATGAAGGCCCTATAAGTACCTAAAAAGACACGTATAATTCATTTACAAGTACACATGCAACAAATTTCTTCTTCTTAAAACTGACTTCTAAGCAATACATTTTCATTTCCCAATGTTATATTCACCTGAACACTGACTTTGTGAGAACTCTTTGATCACAGTGACAGAGTTACTGTTTTTCACTTGCCAAATTGACTGTATGAATGACTTGCCCAGAGAGTTCTTAGTTGCATACTTTTTTTAAGATGATAGTTAAAACAAAAGCTTCATTCTAATGGTGAAGAATTATTTTCCTCTGTGTTTTCGAGTACACAATTCTGTGAGTGCAGAAGAAGTCATTAGGAAAAAAAACCCTGAGTATTAGTAAAACAAGCCAAACTGACAAACATACCAGAAAAAGTCACCTTAACCTTGAAAGTTACATATAAGGTAAAAGAGCTTTGTAAATGGAAGCAATATTGGTCAAGCTTTCTAGCACACAATATCTCCTTCTAGTCTGAAATAGAAGCAGAAGTCTTCCAACTAAGTATGGGTGGGGAACATTTGTTCTAAGTTTAACTTAATTATGTTATTCAATTAATTAGAAACTGTTTGGTTCCTCGAGCATACAGGTGACCTCCTGATCCTCAGGACTGAGAGCTTGATTTCAGTCACTTGTTTCAACATAAAGCTATTAATCACCACTCTTTCCTCTCATACCAGCACCAACCTTCTAAACACTGTAATCAAAATAAGGAGCAATAACCTGTTAATTGTCAAGTCCCCCAGGACTGACCCAATTACCTCCACAAATCAGCTGTTATCCAGAAGTCACCAAAATGTCAGTGGGGCATAACCAGGCTCTCAGGTGCTACTACAATTGCTCTAGGCAATGCACTTGCTGCACCCAGCTCACCAGTGAAAACAGGGTTCCATCCAGTCAGGACATTCCTCTAGGGAAATTATACTGTTTTTCCCTAGTTTTAATAATGCATGTACAACACTCTGCACATTTTCCTAGCTTTTGTCTTTAGCCCATCATCACAGCTACAATAAATTGCAAATGAATGTTACAGAAATCTTACATATTAGGTATGGTGTTTTGGGGATCACATGACAGGATAGACACTCTGATGGCTGCATTGCCTGAGCTCCAAAACCTCTCCTTCCCAAATGAAGGCTGGTAGCTGGTGGTATAGCTCATGGCTTTACATACTACAGGCAGCTTATACCACGTGCTTGATTTGACCACAGATTAGTCTGTGAAGAGTGAAACCTTTAAGGGAAGTTTCCTTATGTCCTCCTAAAAAAGTGACTCATCTGAATTCTGGTGGAACCATCTCTTTCAGCATTAATTAATGCCGTAGCTTTTCCATTTTCCTATAGTACATCTTAAGGTAGTTATATATTCTAATTTGCTTGTATTTTCTGTGCTTATCAGTACTGTCTCCAAGAAAATATACCAAGATGCAATGCACAAAGGCATAGGTTTCATGGCAAGTTCTGTGGCCACCAAAAACACAGGCTCTATTTGTTTATGAAAATATAACAAGGTGCAAATGAGAAATTTCAGTTTCATATCAGATAATGTACACTAGATACATGCACTGCTTATTAAATTGCTCCAGCACTGCATCTATATCTGGGGCAGTTGATTTTGATTTTATCAGTGATTTATAAGACAGATTGCCACCATATCATTAACATATTACAAAACCAAATTCTACTTCTCAAATATTTCAGTTGCTTTCTATGACTACTTTCGTGTACTATCACTATTTAAGAAACTTATTTTTAAGGATCTGAATGGTGACTGGGCCTCTTCAGTAGAAATGGCTTAACAGTGAAATAAATTTGAGGTATAAATTTGAGCATTTTACAACTTTTAAGCTCTGCAAAATGATGGTGCCTACATTGCTGTGATGCACAGCTAATGTATGAACTGTGGTTAGTGAGCTTATTGATTGTTCTCAGGTTAAGCAGGAAAAAAGCATCCCAACACATGTTCTCACTTATTCTCCACTGAAATCAATGACAGCATTGCAAAAGAGATCAAGGCAGATTGTTTCATGGCAAAGGAAGTGCATTTTTCCCTATTTTTTTCTGTTTAATAAGACAAACACTTAAGGTAAGAATTTCACCTTAGTCATATTCATGTTATGATTTTCTCTTCATTGTCTCTGACTCATGAAGCAGAGCAGTGATTCCGCATTAAAATCCTGTGCACCTTCCTGAATAGGGAAAAATAACCGTAGGCACCAGTACAAGCTGGGGGCTGACCTTGTGGAGAGCAGCTCTGCAGAGGTGCTTACCTTGGAGTGCTGGTGGATCACAAGTTGACCATGAGCCAGCAATGTGCCCTTGTGGCCAAAAAGGCCAATGGTATCCTGGGGTGCATTAGGAAGAGTGTTGCCAGCAGGTGCAGGGAGGTGATCCTGCCCCTCTACTCAGCCCTGGGGAGGCCTCATCTCGAGTACTGTGTCCAGTTCTGGGCTGCCCAGTACAAGAGAGACATGGAGCTACTGGAGAGAGTCTAGCGTAGGGCTACAAAGATGATCAGAGGGCTGGAGCATCTGCCCCTATGAGGAACGGCTGTGAGAGCTCGGCCTGTTTAGCCTGGGGAAGAGAAGACTGAGGAGGGATCTTATGCATATGTATAAGTACCTGAAGGGAGGGTGTCAAGGGGATGAGGACAAACTCTTTTCAGTTGCCCCATGTGACAGGACAAGAGGCAATGGGCACGAAGTGAAGCACAGGAAGTTCTGCCTGAACGTGAGGGGGAATTTCTTCCCTGTAAGAGTGATGGAGCACTGGCACAGGTTGCCCAGAGAGGTTGTGGAGTCTCCTTCTCTGGAGATCTTCAAGGCCTGCCTAGATGCAATCCTGTCTAACATGTCACACGAAGTGAAGCACAGGAAGTTCTGCCTGAACGTGAGGGGGAATTTCTTCCCTGTAAGAGTGATGGAGCACTGGCACAGGTTGCCCAGAGAGGTTGTGGAGTCTCCTTCTCTGGAGATCTTCAAGGCCTGCCTAGATGCAATCCTGTCTAACATGTTCTAGGTGACCCTGCTGAGCAGAGGGGTTGGACTAGATGATCTCCAGAGGTCCCTTCCAACCTTACTGATTCTATGATTCTGTGGTAGGCAGGCTCATGTGGGTGGCTGTCCAATTTCCCCAAACCTCCTTATGGAGAAGACCAATGCAGAAGCAGAGGACAACTCTGCTGGGTTGATTTTGAGCCAAAAGCATCTGGGGAAATTCTGCAGGTGCTCAGTCCAGCTGAGGAGGGAGCTGGTCTTCAGGTGCCATCCCCTCTCCCTTTTGGAGTGTCCCCAGGAGAGCAGGTTCATCCTTCTCAGCCAGGTGAGTTATCTCTGCGCTACCTGAAACCTGCTTGACCATGATGAGAAAGAAGTTTCTTTCAGAGCTGCTGAGTCCTCAATACAACAACATACAACATATAAGCTTATAACAATACGAGTCGACAAACCTTGGGGAAATGCTCTAAAGAAGGGATGGGGAAAAGAGAAGCATGAGTACCTCATCCTCCAGGCTGCCAGCCCTGCTCTGCCACCAGGTAGGGTAAACTTTTGTGAAACCTTCAGGTGATAACAAAGCACAAGGGAGACAGAGGGAAGAGCAACATCCCATATTTCAGCACAAACCTTGTAGCCAGAGTGCCGCTACTGTGCTTAGAGTTCAAAACAAGGTGAACTGGAAGTCTTCCCAGCATTCTCTCATCTGTGTTTTATGATTTTCCAAAGAAAAGGAAGTACTCTGAGCTCTGAGTTATTTATCCAGGAGTACTTTGTTTCTCATATAATTATTCTGAAGAGAAAGGTTTTACTTCTCTAGAAACTGAAATATCTCAAAGATTGAAAACTAGGAAAGGAAAAAAAAAAATTAAAATGTAATGTACGTGGCCCATTTGTATAGAGAATATAGTGTCACATGTTTATTTTTCTCATTTTTTTTGGTGTTGTTGAATATCATATGAGCCAAATAAAGAGTAGCTAGCTAGGATTTGCTTGTAGATATTGCTGATGATCAAATCCCTAATTTATAGAGGAATTATAAAAAATATTGGTCTCTGACAAAAAGGCAAACAGGTCAATTTAGTTATTACCAGATACTGAGATGTTATTGTATGCCTTTATTCCATTAATTTCACTGAGTAATGACACATTTATAGTGTTTTTCTCAAATATCTTATGACCGGCAGCTGTCAAAAGGTTTGTGGTGTTTTTGTGTACCTTCATCTAATTGCTTTGATGGTACAGCTCTATTCAAAAAATAAAATTAAAAGATAAGGTCAGAAAACAGAATCTTCAAGTTTATTTGAAGAGAAAGAAGAAAATCATAATATGTTATCACAGTATTCTCCAGACTATTTTTGCAACATAAACATGAAATGTAGGTATCTAATTTGGAATATGAATCCAAGCCACAACCCCAGAACTAAATCTTTTTATCAAATGATGGTCAATTAAATTCTTAAAACTGAGAGCTGAAGGAGCCAACACTCTAAACATTGAACTTCTTTAACTTGTTTCAAGTGGCTTATTTGAGTCATGTTTTGGTCTTCATTTTCAGAAAAATGAGCCATATGGAATTCATGGTCACTTTTTAAATTTCAGTCCAGTGATATAAATTATATGATTTGAAATGTGTGTACTGGTTAAGAAGAAAAATAAGTACTCTGTATTGGTAATTTCCAATTTCAGTTAGAAATAAGAAATGTTAACTGAAATACTTAGGCAAGAGTTGTTTTGGCAATTAATCAACTGCATTAATCATTGAAAACAATCCTGCAACAATAGACATCACAGACACACCATATGACTCAGGAAAGCTTTTACATTCACTCCATATTACTTTAAGCACATCCTCGCAGCAGTGATTTTTCTAGTTTTCTGAAGACAATTTGACATCTAGTTGAGATGCATACTGCTGACAGCACCAGAACAATTATAGTTATTGCAATTGAGGAAAAAGAAATTAGTTCTTACAGCTATGTCAAATTTGGCCGCTTCAAGTTCTAAAGAACTAATGACTGGATGAAACTATAAATATGCCTTTTCCTCTTAGTACTTGTTATTACTAATTATTGTAGGTATTGGATTGTTATTATTTTTATATTATATTCATGTAAATCACTAGCAGTGTGGACTTATCAAAGAGCATACTATTTCTAGCAGTCATATTGGGAGGTTTATGAAGAGCACTGAGCTCCTGATTTCTCCGGATTGCCTCAGTATATTACCACCTCAACGCGATGAGAATGTGTGAGAAGCTGATGCCCATTGTTAAAGATCTTATGAGTCCATACTGGAGAGAAAATTTTTGGAAATGAATAATCTTTGCATTTTTAGATCCAACTTTTCTGTAGACCTGGAAAAACTAGTTATCAAGTGTCTGAAAACCAAAAATCAGGAAGAATCAAGAGAGTTTGGAAAAGCCTTAGAAGAGCAGTTACAAAACGTGTCATAACTGGTGGATTCTGGGGATGACTTTCCTATTAACATAGCATTTTTAGGATATCCTCAGCATAGTGTGGTTGGGAGTTTTGCCTTCCCCTGATGCTGTAGAGAGCCCAGCGCTAGGTTTTTGAAGCACCACTGCTGTCTTGGAAGGACAGAGTTCAATGTCAGAAGGCAAACAAAAGTTTTCCATGAGACTTGAATATGACTTTTTAAGACACATTTGAAGTTTGAGAGCAGATTAAAGTGTCTGTATAAACAACCAATAAAGTTGTCATCTGAATTGAAGATATACTAATGTGTTCTCACAGCTTTGACAAGAATAAATGTGCCATCATAGAAATAAAAGGCATAGCTTGTTGTCTCTGGATTATTGAGATTTTTTTCCACCTAAGCCCTGGCTTTTAGCTCTCATGTGCAGAAGAAATCCATTGTTTAGCATAAACCTGGGTTTTTCTGCATTCTGCAGAAATTATGCAGATTGACTGATAAATAAATGGCAGATATGTGAAATAAAAAGAAAACTTGAAGTTGACAAATACATTAAAAGAGAGATAGGTGGTAATCTCAAGGTAATATCACTCTATTTTACATCCTGCAACCCCTTAACAGATACTATTTTTCTAGAAAGTATGCACAATGTTTTTCAAAACTTGTTAAAAATACTTGGGCAAAATTAGTACGATGCATTAGAAGCCACAGGACAGTATAAGTGTGGCAAACTTGTAAAAAACATGGAAATATTTTCTCCAGGCTTCTCTAGTTCTCTACAAGTCTTTTCCCAGTCACACCGATTAACCTTACTACACCTTATCATATCAGATCGGGAGGGGGGTCAGCACTTCACTGATTTTGTTAAATTGAGAAATATGCTTGGTTGAAGAGGAAACGTGGTCTAGTGATAATGTTTGAGTCACTGAAGACTAGGGTGGTTTGTGAATGATAACTAGGGATTATTCAGAATAAAACTTAAGCAATGAAACAGGAAAAGCACTGAAACAACGTTCATAAAGTAGCCCAGTAGTCCAGATTTCATTTGCTGTTGTATAGTCCCTCAGAGATTTCAATACCAAAAAGATATGTTCCACTGAATCCTTCTACATAAAAGCTTTACTGATTTTTTTGCAGACTGAGACTAGATTTCCATTTTCATTAAATAATTTAACATTGTATTTTGAGATCCCAAGTTAAATACTGTCTTGGAAGTTCTTAATTAAAAATAAATGTATTTCTGAGTGTATTCAATGAGATTTCCAATGAGACTGAGGTAGTCTTAGAGGCAAATTGGTGATTTAGACACATATGACATGTATTAACTTTGCAAAGAGCTAGAACAACTAAAGACTTTGTTGATCCAAGTACTTATTAACTCTGGACTGCTCCTTACACCTCTTTGCTGAAATTTGTCATCCCTGGGCCCTTTGGCACCAGCTTGTACAGGTGAAAGTGTCTGGAGTTACTATGGCTCTCTTTGCAGGCCTGCAGGTACAAGACAGCTCACATCTTCTTTTCGATCATTGAGCAGAGGCGCAGATAACATTCACAGCCCGACATTTGGTCTCTAAATAAGTGAAATAATGTTCTACCAAACACTTGAACTTTTCTATCTGGCTTTTTCAGATCCCGATTTGATTCCTGAGTGGTTAAAGAATAAGATTTTATTTTGTGTTGTGTCAGGCCACTGAAGAGCATTTCCTACACACATTTGGAAATTGCTTTAGAAAAAAAATGCCTGAAAAATCATTATCCCTATTTGAAAGACTGAATTATTTAGTAAGCATCTTTTTTGTTGTTTTTGATGTAAGATATCTAGGAATATACCTTCCAATTTTTCATTTTAATCCATAACAAGATTGATGAGTCAAACACTGAAGCTAGCAGTGGGATTTTGCAGCCCTTCCTAGGTCTCCACCTACTAAGTCCAAAGTAAAGGTCTTGGTGACTTCCAAAGAGTGGCATGAGGCTGAAGTGGGAAGTTTTTGAAATTTTTGCCCTCTGTTGCTGCAATAAAAGGCTAGATCCATAACCAGCATAACTCAGTTTTCTCAGTTGCCATTAGTATAATGTGTCATTAAGAGTCAGTTGCAAGATATGGAAAAGATGAAGGGATATGGTTACACCACATTTTGGTTTTATCAAAGACCAAATGCACCTGCACAGAAAGACAGCATTTGTGGCTCTGCCAGCAGCAGGATATATTGAAATAGCATATTTTTTTAGTATGATTTTGCAAGTTTTCACCTCTCATGCTACAAAGTTCCAAATAAATTCACAGAGTCTCTTATTCAAGTCTGACCTCCTGCCCTCGTGCTCCTCCCATTCAGTTGCAAAGCTTTGTATATGCTCTCTGATATTTCATGCTCCTCATGTGATGCCTGGTGAGGAAAGGAGCATAGACGGGGGTGGGAGAGTATGGGAAAGCTTGATTTTTGCAGCAATTCTTTGTAATTATTTCCTTGTCACTTGCTGCTCTTTCCTCACCAGCAGCTACCAATCCCTGTTCAAATCATTCCTATGCTACAGAGAGGTTTAAATTGCTGTGAACATAGGATTCAGGCTGGTTGCCCTATTTTTGTGTTAGTGAAAAACAGTCATAATCAGTGTCAATTGATAAAATGAGAAGAATAAATGCTAGGAGAACACACAGTTCTGTATGCAAAAGGGAAATTTCACAGTCTTAGATGTTCAAGTAAAAATGATTCAACAAATCCTGAATTTAGAGTTGAACCTTAAACAGGTACTTAAATTCTATTGAAACCCAGAGGATTTAAACATCCACATGAAGTCAAAGTTATGTTTAAGAGCTTTTCTGAATCAAAGGTTATACTAGTGTTTACCAAGATGGGGTAATGCCCACTATCATCTCTAACTTACATCGTTAAACATCCCCTAATACTTTCAGAATTTATCCTTCTGATTCTTATTTTTTTTGTCTTGCCAGACTTCAGTGTTTAAGACTAGAAAGGATTCTTTGAACAAACAGTCTGACAGTCTGCTCCTAAAGGCTTGATTTTGACCCCATTATCCCTGCCTGGAGAACAGTTACTCATGGTTAGCTAAAGCACAGCTTCCAGCAAATCACCTAATCCTGACTTGTGGGTACCAAATTTATTCTTCTAATATCTTGTTCCAGTTGTTGATCTCAATCATTATTAGACATTTGTGCCCTATTTCACAGTTGACTGTGGCTGGCCTCAGCTTCCATTAATTGACTCTTGATGTGCATATCTTTGCTAAAGTTAAGGACCCCTTAGAATCTTTCCTGGGAAGGCACTTGTTCAGCTCATGTCACATCTCAACCATCTTTTTGAGAAGTGAGACAGGCCCTCTTAGATCCCCATTCTATGGCATTTCTCCCCAGTCATTTGACTTTTCTAATTTAGGCACCAGAACTGCCACCTTCTGCTTCTCCTGCTCCGTAGTAGCTTTCAGTTTCTTGTTCACTATGATCCCTGAATCCTTTCACAGAATCACAGAATGGTTGAGGTTGGAAGAGACCTCTAGAAATCATCTAGTCCAACCTCCCTGCTCAAGAAGGGTCACCTACAGCATGTTAGACAGGATCATGTCTGGGTGGGTTTTGAATATCTCCAGAGAAGGAGATTCCACAAACTCTCTTGGCAACCTGTCCCAGTGCTCTGTCACTCTCACTGTAAAGAAGTTGTTCCTTTTATTCAGGCAGAACTTCCTGTGTTTCAGTTTCTGCCCATTGCCTCTTGTCCTGTCACTTGGCACCACAGAAGAGCGTTCAGCCCCATCCCCTTAACACCCTCCTTTCAGATATTTGTAGACATTAATGACCCCCTCTCAATCGTCTCTTTTCTAGGCTAAACAGGCCCAGCTCTCACAGCCATTCCTCATAAAAGAGACGCTCCAGCCCTCGGATCATCTTTGTAGCCCTACGCTAGACTCTCTCCAGTAACTCCATGTCTCTCTCGTCCTGGGCAGCCCAGAACTGGACACAATACTTGAGATGAGGCCTCCCCAGGGCTGAGTAGAGGGGCAGGATCACCTCCCTCGACCTGCTGGCAACACTCTTCCCAATGCACCCCAGGATACCATTGGCCTTCTTGGCCACAAGGGCACATTGCTGGCTCATATTCAAGTTCTTGTCCACCAGCACTCCCAAGTCCTTCTCTGCAGAGCTGCTTTCCAGCAGGTCAGCCCCCAGCTTGTACTGGTGCCTAGGGTTATTTTTCCCTAGGTGCAGGATTCTGCACTTGCCCTTGTTGAACCTCCTGAGTTTCCTCTCTGCCCAGCTCTCCAGCCTGTCCAGGTCTCTGTGAATGGCAGCACAGCAATTAACAAGCAAGTAACCTCCCTGAAGAATAAAATCAAGTTCATTACCACAAATGTTTTTGCAATCAGATTATGCTGAGTGACTTTCATCAGTCTGATAGTTCATTACTCTATTTTTGTATTTGGCTGGGGTTGAAGCCAGAAGAAGTGGTCTACAGATGCCCCAGGCAGGCTACACTATGATTTAATAGCACTCAAGGTCTGGACACCAATCAGAGGTCTCCTTGCCTAACTCCTTTATGCTGATGGTTATTTAGGCCAGCTAGTTCAAAAGTAGCTGGCAAGGAGTATGCCATCCATCTGTAGTCCCTTATTGATTAATAAACAATTCCTTTCCTTTCCGGATGTATTAGTGAGTTATCCTGCTTCCTTCCAAACACAAAAAATAATTATTTACTGAAAAATCAAATTTTTCCATCATTAGTAGCTCTTTTATCATTACTCTCTCTCATGACAGGTATATTTAGAATCAGTAAAATGTCTTTTGTTGCTAATACAGTTCTTTAATTCCTTATTACCATTCCCACAGCTACCTATAGATATTTTTATACAGTGCTTCCCATCTCCATTTTCTGCACACCAAAAGCTTACATTCAGTTTATACTGACTGCTGTCAATTCCTCCCTTTTCTATCAGTAACATTTGCTACTAAAATTCTCATCGTCTTCATTTTGCTACTGGACTAAAATGGTCTTTTAGCAAAACAGGACTTCTTTTCAACTCTACATCCATGACTTTTTAATCACCTAATATAAATTTCTAAGGAGTCCTCTGAGAAGGCAAAAAAATGAGACCGCCAAGCAGAAAGAATGCTCTTTTTCTCAGAATTTCCCTCAGCTTGAGAAAACTCTTATTCTCTGAATGTAATCAGATTGTGATCACTGATCTCCCAGCTTTGCCAGCTTCCCCTCCAGCAACTAAATATTTTTTTTAAGCTAACAGAACAAAGCCTGCAACAGAACTGCTTTGTGTTGGACACAATAACTTTTGTGGGAGAATGTTACCATCTGCCATTTGGGGATTCTGATGTGTTACTACAGGCTGCTGATATATCTTTCAGGGCGAAACCTCCCACAGTCTCGCCAACAATTTTTTCTTCCTTTCTACATGGAGAATAAATGCTCAGAAAGACCACCATTCTGCTTTCTTGTTGTGACAGCGGCCCGTAACAGCCACAACTACCTGTCTCTTCTTCCCCTCCTGGGTTTTGTTTGACAAGCATTCAGAAACATTGTAATTCTGAATTTTTCTCAGTTCCTTCTGTTGGAACAGCTCCAAGATTATGACTAACTGCGTTATTGACTGGAATAAAAAAGAAGGAGAGAGTGAGATAGGAAGATGTGGGTCTTGTGTGGGAGGAGGAGGAATCCAGTGCAAGTCTGAGCGCCCCTCCATGCTTAGCAATGCTAAACACTTTCTCCTGACACCAGCTGGGTACCTGACATCTTCTGGGATGTGATAATACCATGTTCAAGTCCTCTGCTACAGGTCACACAGAGGTGCGGTTTGAAGCTAGTTTAAGTGCTCTCCCAACCATATGCCTTATCCATCAGGTCCTATAATGGAAGGAGACCATTTGGAGTTGCCAAGCTTTTTTATTTTAATTTTTATGGTATTTATTAACTTTTGTTAACTGATCTTAGAAAACAATTAGCAGGATGCTGTACGCAGTGTGCCTGCCCTTCCGCTCCAGCCCAGATGCTCTGGCAGAGCGCCAGGGCCCCTGCACTGGGTCCCAGTAGGGTGCAGAGACATGGTGCATGGCTTGCCTTGTTTGTGCAGATACAGTAATACAATATAGTCAAACAATTATAACACTTAATAAGTTGTTTTGAATTTCAAAAAAGAAATCTAGATGTTGTAAATGAAACTAGAGAGAAAAAGTAGTTGAGAAATGCTGCCAGTACTTGAACAGAAGCACAGAACACGTTTCTTCATACCACTATGAAATCTGTTCTGTTATGAATCCACCTGAAAGAAAATTTCTGGGCTCTACCATTTCTGTTTGTTTTGTTTTCTTTCCTCCTGTCTTATTTCTAATTACCTTTTTCTTCCTAATGTATTTAGCATGCTTCCATCTAAAATAGCTAGGACATCACAGCCCCTACTCAATGTCAGACATTTGTATGCAGTAACACCTAGTATTTCAGTTTACATAACGTATTTGTGACTTGTTATTAAAACTGCTTGCATAATGAACTTAAATGCAGTTTACATTTCACAATGTGTCTGTTCACTTGCCTGTAATCAAACTGACAGCTTTTCCTTTAAACAGTCAATCAAGTCTCCAATTCTTTCCTGCGCTGTTTGTTTGATTGGAGTTGAGATGTCATAAAACAGAATGGAATATTTTATAAGTTCTGATTAGAAGCTTTAACTTCTTTAGAGCTGCAATTCCTTTTGTTCATAAAAAACTATATTATTAAAAAACCTCTACTTTTAATTGCCCAATTGATGCTAAAGTTACTAAAACCACAATCTGAATTCTAAATGTTTTTCTCTGTCAGAACTAGTGAAAAAGCCTATATATTAAGATCTTAATTGATTAGATTATAGTAACAGTTTTACAAATGAGGGATATTTTTTCCAGGCTATTCTCTGACTAGAGCGGTATTTAAAGATAAGGCAAAACGATTCTGCTGCAGAGCAGAATTTAGGAACTGAGAAATAAGTCTGCAGCTGAAGTAGTAGGTAGGTGTTTGAAGTTCCAAATATTACCTGAAATTTTTGATTACTTAGAAATGAAGAACATGTTGTAAATGTCCTAAAAGGAAAGGAAAATTAGCAATGAACATGAAACATTGTAAGAATTTATATCCAATTCATTAAAAGGTAGACTCTTGCCAATGCGTAGAAAAACTCCCAAATATTATATTTCAGATTAATCCTCAGTTTCAATTTGTAATATTTGGAAGATTGCAAGAGCATCAAATGCGGCCATATTTTTATTCTTTTCATCTTACCCTTTGATCTTTTTACATATTATACACAGATACTTAATGGTCTTACTGCTATAGGCCTCATGGGATCCCAGATATAAAATGTCTCCCTGAAAGATCTATTTGAAATAAGCATTTGAAATACTTATGAAAGCACTATGATTAAAAGAACTTTTTGTCTATAACCTAAAACAACCACACAAAAACCAGGACAAATGTTTCAGCATTGACTCCTGCTTTGGAGTATCTCTATTTTGTAGCCCCAAGGGACTCAGTTTCAAGAAGTGATTGGTACTTGTAAGATATCACTGTTTGAGAATCGCAAAATTAGTTTATAGTGTTATCAAGAAAATATTTCTAGTAAAGATAAATAAAATAAGAATTCAACCCAATAATGTACCATACAGATACTGGGAATGCTGCTGTCATTTATAAATTTCTTAAAATACACTTCTATAATAGTATGATGCTAACCTTGTAAAAAATTATAGCATCAGTTTAGAATATCATTTCTCCAGAAACAATTTAAATAGGACATATTAGCAACAGGAATAATAGCACTACTAGTATATAAATTCCTATCTTTATAGGAATATCAGCTATAACAGTGATATGTTGAAGCACTCCTCCACATGGAAGATGGGCATAGTGTGATAAAATATAAGGAGTATAAAACAAAATTGTATTCTTTACTTCAACATCTGATGAACTAGAAGTAGCAGCATGTAAGGGATTTTTTTTTCCAAAGGCTTAGTGTAGTTCCCATAAGGCTGAAAATGACTAAAAATGTTCAGAATAAAGAGAATATATCTTCTCTTGTACTCAGTGAAAATGGCTCCGTTGATCTCAAGAGATGGAGGAAGGAGTTCTTGTCTAACTTCAGTTACCTACAAGTTAGGCACTTGAGCTAAACTGGGGATTTCAGCTCCCTGTATAGCCAGTACAGAAAGACAGACCTATCCATTTTCTGGAGATAGACCTGTAGGAGGCCATGCTAACAGTAAAATTCAAATTTCACCTGAATATACAGATTGGTTGGTACTACTGATTAACCGTAACTAGAGTTGTAGCAGATGATGGCTCTATAAAACTAAGAATCTTCTGAACATATTAGTGAGTAAAATAATTAAACTCTACAGTACTAGTAAAACTTTTAAAATATTTAGCCTGAAGGGCTGGGGGATTCTCGTCATTCTTCTGTACTTTAGAATACTGACAAAATTAAAAGAAAATTGTCATGTACTTTCTTCCTCTACTCTGCATAAGCAGTTCATAAATAAAATGACTGCAGACATTAAATGAGGTCTACCAAAATGGCTAGAATTCAAATTAACATCATCTAGAAACACAAGCGTTTACTATTTATCAGGTCAAAAAGAATCTTCATTCTCATTAAAAAGGGGAAAAAAATCCAGAAAAACTGAACAAACCCTTCTAAACATATCAGCAATCTTTTTAGGAAGAAACTCTGATTATTCTACAGATCTTAATGAATGAAAAAAAGAAATCATATACTGTTTCAGTGACTGAAGCACTTTTGAATAGTTGTCCAGATTGTGATTGTGTTTAGCTAGAAGCAAAATCTAACAATATAATTTAGCCAGTTGCTGTTTGTGGAAATTTAAAATAATAACAAAAAGTTGTTTGGACTACTTATTTAAATCCATCTTCTATTTTCTACTGGAGCCCTTGCAGCTACTGACACCAAAATAAATGAGGTTATAACAAACCAAGTGCTAAAAGAGGGCAAAGTCTTGTATCCTGAGGGTGAAAAAGCTTATTTAACTCCTTATTAGAGGCATATAAGACTTCCTAGTAATAGTAAAGCTTGCAATACACAGTGAATTGACACAATAGTACTGATTTTCATGATTTGTTGTGTTGTATATGTGTAAATATTTCTATAGGGGTATCTGAAAAGGAGATCCATGTTAGTCAAGACTTGAGGCTAAGATTATCCAAAGGTTTCTCTCTCTACAGCCTCCGTCTAATTGGGCAGGTGCGAAGGGTTGAAACCTAGGAAGAAGATAGAAGAGGACTGACCAGGACACAGCAGGTAAATAGTGGCAAGTGGCATAGCAGAGCTGCAGGGATGCTAGTGTAGTACAGAGTTTAGCAGGATAGACTGAGACTGTTCATAAGTGTGAAGACCCTCTCACCCCGAATTTTTGCTTTTGGCATCTCAGAAGGTAGGCAGGTCAGCACACGACCACCTGTGGCAATTAGTCACAGCAGTTGGTGACTGCGTTTTATCTTGTTAGATTTTCTCTGATTTTCATGTTTTTTTCCTCTGAATGTAAATAATACTCTTGAATCATAGTCATTAGAGCACTGTAAAAGCATTTGATATTTCCCCCTGCCGTGTTTTTACTTTAACAGCAAATAACTGACAGCAACATTTTTTTTCTCAGCACAGCCCTAACTAGATACAGAGTCCTTTGGACTAGTATCTCATTGCTACTCCCCAAACATTACAGAAAGAGAAGTCTTTATTGCACATTTTATGGTGGTTGGCTTTGTAGACTCCTGTTATGGAGACTGCTGGAAAGGGCTGTGTAAAATCCTTCGCGACTTTACTGTTAGCTTACCATGGAGCAACAGCTTCAATGTTTTATATGCAGTGAACTAATATGAACGTAGAACAAAAACAGGAGACCCCCCTCCCCACAAAAATAAGAGCAGCCCTTCGTACAGCCTCTTTATAAGCTCTCCCCAGCCTTAGGAGAGAACACACTTCAAAGCTGTCTGTGAACTTTCATAGTCCTAAAGCTACCTTCTGATTTTTTTTACTGCACATTCAAGACACTCCCTATAGGTTAAAAGCAGCTGTTCAGTATGACTTGATAGTGGGGCATACTCACAATGCTACAGGGAATAAATTATATCCTCTGGACAATCTTCTATTTTATAGCCCAGCATTGCAGCTCTCCCATCGCAGGAGGTCCACTTCAATTGCCACTCCTTCTCCCAGCTTGAGTGGTAGCATGGTGGAGCAGAGGGTGTTCTGGGAGAGTAAAGGTGACTCTGCACTCTCTCGGTCTGGGGAGGGTACTGCACCAGGTGCTTCAGTTTCTGGCGTTGTGCTCTAACTTCTAAACTAGTATGTAAAATATAGGTGGCATTTTGCAGAGAATGTGACCCTGGTTGTCATATTTGTACTGCGCTCAAAGTTAAGGATTGCTTCAGCTGTACCCTCAAGGAAGTAGAACCTGGGCACTGCTCTGCATCTGTTCCAGATGGTCGAAATAGCAGCAATTTTGTCTATGCTGTGAGAAGTCAGAAATAGAGGAGACCCGAAAAATCTCCTGGCTGCATTTCCTACAGCATTATTCAGTACGGCTTTTGTTTGTTACTCTTTTAACTAGAGAGGAAAAAAATTTCCCTGTGTGTTCTCTGTAAAATACATATGTCCTTTAAAGACTATGCAGTGAAAATGTCAGGCCACTGATATTTCAAAATACCTCAACCAACTGCACACCTTTGTTCTTAAAGCATTCAAAAAGAAAAAACAACAACTTTATCTTAAATATTTCATTATGTGTTCTGGCATGAAGAGTTGCAAGAGGAAAAAACTGGAAGTATTACTAGTCACAAGTCCATTTATCATAAATAAGATGAATTTACATGTTCTCAGGGTACTCAGCCTGAGCAGTGTGCAAAGAACCTTTTAAACAGATGTCTACTAGTTTTCAAGAAATTAAAACTGCTGTCCCTGAGATGAAAGGTCTCATTCATAACAGCAGATTCCCCCATTAAAAATGAAAATGCCAGGCTGATATGTCATCTTAAATTAAGCAGCAGTAATGTTCAGACATGGCCAATCCATCTAAATTGAAGCCAGAGAAGAATTATTTTAATTTCCAACTTCATTTAGATTGTATCAAAACCAGAAGTGTTTATTTTTCAAAGGATATGAAGCATATTACACTAATTCTGCCAGAATCATTACTTGGAGCTAGGACTAAAACTTTCAGTCATTAGGCAAATTCCAATTTCTTTTGGGCATTTTAGCCACTTAACTTTCCAGGTTTTGTAGTCAGGGCAATGATCACATTTGCATTTTCCTGGGCAGCAAATAGTGGCTGAATTTTTCCCATTGCTTTTATTACTGAGTAGCTCTATCACATTTTATAGGTAAGGGATTGGTCTAGGTTAAAAAACGGCTCCTCTCAAAATCATCTGCTATTCATCAGACCAGGACTGACTTGGCTTATTACTGTTACCAGTAGTAGTATGGTAAGGATGAATAATTATCTGATTTTTCCATATATTCAATTTAAATCATAAAACACTATATACTCTCTCTGTTTTTACAAGGCACTTAAAAGCCATGCCATTATCACAGCCTTTGTCAGAGCTTGAACTGAGGGAAATTTAGCTCAGGAACAGTTTCTTTTTAACTGTCCTCTCCCCATACACATTTTTTTTCTCATCTTCAGATATTACCAGTGCTTTCATTAACGTTTCCTGTTCTGTCCCCAGAAACATCTGTGTTGGGTACATTTCCCTTCTGATCCCTGGGGAACAGTGTGCCAAAGGAATCATCTCAGTTTCCATCAATATCTACCTTATTGGTCACCAAACCACCCCCACTGCCCTTCACGACTCCTTCTGCCTCACCTTCCTGACCTGAAGCTCTTCATATATTTGTAAATAACCAGTTTTGTCTTCACAGCTCTGGCAACTGTCTTTATTTTTTAAGTTTATTTGAGACTGAGCTGTATTTCCTGTGTAGAAGGAAGGGCTTAAGGAGAAATACAGGTATGCGTGCCTTTATAAAATATTTTCAATTGCTTTCTCAGTTTATTTAACGGGTGATTCCTGCTCCTTCCACCTCCCAGGATTTGCCTTCATTAAATGCATTGACCCATACTTAAAAATACATTGAAACAAGTGGTGCTTCCTTACAGGTCTCCTTTTTCATTTCTAAACAGTAGAAATGTTTAGAAATGCTAAATCAAGGCAGAAAAGAAAAGCTTCCTAAATTACTCTGTGAGAGGAGGGACCAGTGCAAACCCAAAAGGAGGAGAAAGGATTGATTTGAGCCTGAAAGCTCTTCATAAGCTGGGAAGGTATGTCAGGAAGATGTTCAGCTCAGACCCGAATAGGATACACGAGGAGACAAAACCTGAGGTTAGTTTTGTGGAAACTGGTAAAATGGTGAAATAGTAAGAAAGGAGGGAACTGGTAACTGCAGAAAGACCTTGAAACGGAACCCCAAGCCGAGCAGGGCTACTGCTGTGGGCTGCTGCTGTGGAGATCCTCTGTGGGCTGGCAAAGGCTGTTCGGTTTGTGTTTCTGTGCTGTGGGTTTGCTGAGACATATTAAAACAGAAGAGAAAGGGAGCTGGAGAGGAGACAAGGAGGTGATGGCTGCAGTGCCTGCTAGTGGCAGGAAGGCACTGAGACTTTGCAAAAAGTGGCACTGAAGCAGGGTGGGCTGTGGATCTAATTCATTCCTCCACCAGCAAGCAGTGACAAGCATTAATTACATCAAAACCTCAGTAGTGTTTTTTTCTCTGCAAAATAAGTCTGTTGTTTACACTTGAATCTAGTGATAGACTATGTTGAAAGATGTGTATGAAAAATGGCTTTAAAAATCCAGATTTTGTCTTTAAAACTCTTCTGAAAAATGAAGACTTTCAAAATATAGAAGAATGAGCTGAAAACATTGCTATTTCTACTCAGACTGAAGACTGTCTGGAAGCTTCCTTCTTGTGCTATTTTTGCATTTTTCTTGGAAGTCCTTAGGGTCTCAAACTGTAACTGTGAGAGAGAAAATGAAAAATGAATCTGAATATATCTACCATAAAAACAACAGGAAGGCAGGAAAATGTGCCTCTGGCTAAGAGAATCTGGAAAAATAAAGGAGGGAGGCTACAGGGAGCTCCCTGAAAGGGTTGGTAGCATTCGACTGGTGGTCTATGGAGCCCCGGAGGAGTGTGAAGGATATATCTGTGGAAGGAAACCAAGAAAAGTATACATACTGTGAACAGACTTACATGTGCTATCCTGAGAACTGTACCTCCATTTCAAGGTTTTTAACAGTCCACAAATCAAGAAGAAAAGGAAAGAAAAGGAAAGAAAAGGAAAGAAAAGGAAAGAAAAGGAAAGAAAAGGAAAGAAAAGGAAAGAAAAGGAAAGAAAAGAAAAGAAAAGAAAAGAAAAGAAAAGGAAAACTTAAAACCCACAAGTATTCAGGATGAATATGATCCAAGAAAAGCCTGTCTGTTTCTTGTTAACGCTTTTAAGAGGTAGCAGTCTCCTAATTTTCTGTAGGAAGCCCCAAACTCACTCAGAAGAAGGAGGAGAGGAAGAAGAAGCAGCTGATTGTTGTTTTCATATTAGGTTATCTATAAAAGCACTTTCTCAAGAAGTGGGTGGTACAGGTTCTTGTTCATCCTCACTTTGAAGAGGATTGAAACCTACATTTGCAGCATCTAATTTGCTGTGGGGATGGAGATGCTCCTTTTGGAGGAGTGAAGGAGCTCTCCCTCCTTCCCATTGTATAACAGTCAAGGATGCAAGCCATGCTACAGAAGACCAAGAAGAAGGAGCAGGTTCTGCTTTTATATGCTCAGGACCTGCATGAAGGAGGCAATTTATAGCCTTCAGTCCCAGTCTGGCAGAGGCATCTGCATCTGGGAGGCAAGAGTATGTCCACCTGAGCCTGTTTACATATATTAGCATAAAACAGTGCCATGACAGCACCCACATTTATAAATCAGTCTTATTGGTTTTGGCAGTACACTCCTCTTAGCTTTCTTTTTGGACTGATTTAAATATCTCTTTGCTTGGTAAGTTGGATGTTGCAAATCCCATTAGAAACTTCTTAATTCTTACCATTAAGTGTATAGAAAATACACTTAGGTGGACTGACATAGCACCACAAATTCCTAACCTGGAGTACAGTATGAAAGTTTAAGCACTGAGCATCTTGATGTTGAAATCCTCTTTGTATCTGACTTAAATCTGTATTAAGCAGCTATTAAGTCTTCATGGATACCTACTGCGCCTAAACGTACATGCTTTTATTGCCTCGGGTCCTTCAAAAGCATTATCATGAAAAAAAGTATGACTGAGAGTCGCATTTGCCTAGTGGCTTAACAACAATAAGGAAAAGATAATCAGTATATCTAAAACCACTATAATTTACTTAGTGATATATCCTTTTATTGTTTGCTCAGCTTCTATATGAATTTAACTTCAAATCAACATTTGGCCTTTTGTCTCTCTGTGGCAAAACAGCCAGAATAATATTTAATTACACCCTTTTTTGTTTAATCTATCATTTTAAAAATAGAGCAGAGTATACTTTGGAGTGCAGCAATACTTTTTAAAAAAGAGAATGCTCTTACAAAAATCATGTTAGCTTGAAGCAAATATTCATATCATCATCTCAGTGCTTCCTCAGTGACAACATTAGGTTCAATAAAACTTCTGTGATTCATTCCTTGTGGCAACACAGAAAGAAGATCCCTTCCCATTACATGCCTGACAGATCAATGTTGCTTGCACTCCTGTTTCTCTCCAGAAGTTGTGGGCGGGGGGAAGAGAGTTGGAAGCAGATATTCTCAAATTGGACAAGGAAATGATTTTATTTTTACTTTAAGTGTATCCTTAGATTTATTACTTCCTCAAACCAATTTTCTATGAAGAGGCTAAAGGTCCTCATAGATACAGAGAATGAATTTCTTGTGAACTGTTTCTAGAGCCCCATTTTAATGCTTTTAGAAGCCTATTGCTATGCTGGTAATGGATTTTCTCACTCTGCCAAGTTATCTAACAGCTAGCTGATAGCCAGTGATAAACTAGCATACACATGCTAGACAGGTACCTGCATGTGATTGAATGAGCATTGTTTGCATTTAAACTCTGTTTTTCACACTCTGAAAGTACACAATGAGAGCACAATCAGCAATTACAGAACCTGAGATATGAAACACTTCAGTGGATTCTCACTACTAAGATCATCCTGAGTTGGCAGCATATTTTGGTTATCTAGGTTGATAAATATGGAAATTCATCTGCCTGCTTTCAGGTGACTCAATAGGTGCTATGTCTTTGATGCTTTGCAGTCCAAACTGCTTGTCAGATAATTTGGGGTCGTGAGAAAATGTATCGTCAATGTTATGATGTGTGAAAATATTAATGATTTTCACTTTTTTTTTCAGAAATGTTCATTTGGCAATTCCCCATAGTAATCCAAGACCCTTAAAACCACAGGTTTCAGGTTTTCTCTATAATCCCAGTGATCCTCGTTCAGATGTTCAGCAGATGTTACTCCATCTTGCTCTCTCCTCCCACGCTTCACCTTTGGCAAATGCTGCTTCTGTCCCTAAGCAACATCTGCCCTGCTTCATAAAGTCCCTAGATCTGGTTATCTCCAAGAGCACTACACTGGGTTGTCCAGAGGCTATAGATTTCAGTGCCACAAACAAAATGCTTTACTAAGGAAAAAATTTAGTTTGGAAGAGGCTCATTCTGGAACTGCAGAGACTGGTGCTTTACCTGAGTAGCTTAGCACACCATCACAAACCCTTCTTGCTTTGGCAGAGTCTTTGCCTGTCTTTACATTTACCACTGTACATATCCGAGATCCACTAGTTCAAAGGCATTTCTGCTTTGATTAATTTTAAGTATTTCTGAGGAAGCTTTCAGGGTCTCATCATTCCTCATTCATTAACAAGATGGTTGGTCAGTGGCACCACTTATTCATGGTTCAAGCTTATCAGAGAGGCTTCATGAATACTTGCACGTTATGCTTCTTTAATTTGTCCAGTATTTTGTGCTTTTTACCCAACACTTGCTTTTTTTTTTCACTTACCAGCATGCAAAGCTGTTTCTATCACTCAGTAGCATTGTAGTCTGATGCAGTGATAAAAGGATCCTTTCAAACTGTCATCTGCTTAAAAAAAATGTCAACAGTTGCAAAGCCTGTGATGCTCATCACATTGACACTTCAGGAGTACAATTAAATGGCTAGATTAAGCCATGCAGGTCAATTTTTTTATGCATTACAGCTAAATGAAATTGAGTGTCGCAAATGGAAAATGCCTCTTACTAAACATTTCACATAATCTCTTCCTGTTACCTCAAATCCGAACAGAGAACACATTTTGCATTAATTTACTGAAGTACTCTCTAAAGGTCCAGAAACACGGCACTGGTGGGAATGGTCATAAATAAGAGGTTAGACAAAGGGGCCAGTGCATGGGTTTTGCCACCAGTCCCAGTGTATAGGGGTCATTTTCAGCACAGCTATGGTGGGACAACCTTGGGACGGATGTATGTGAATTTTGGGAGACAAAAGAGAAACACCTGAAGGTGCTGATCAGAATCCAGACTGCAACTCATCAGCCTAGGTACTTTTTCAGCAAGTAATTCACAGAAATATCCAAAGAGAGCTGGAGAGAAAAATAAGATTTTATTCAGCTGTGAAGATCTGTTGGCCCTTCTTGCTAAAATGAGTGTAAAGGTGCAGGCACTGTCCTTGCTTAAAAGAAATCATTTAAAGACTCCTTTAACTCTCCCAGCTGAAGAAAACCCTGGAATAAAAGCAAATGAAATAATGAAAAATGAGATGGAGGGAAGGTTAAGATAAATCTTTTCAAATTTTTGGCTGTTGAGAAGGGAACTTTTCATCACACATTGGTTGTGCTAACAATGAGACAGTCTGTTTTGTTCCAAAAGGCCCTTTTGCTCTGAAAAAGTTCACCTTAGATTTAAGAGCCTAGGGCATATATTTTGAATAAAATATTCTAACAGCATAAGCTTCTGTATCCCAGAACAAGCCTACAGGTCTAAAATTTTGGTGCAAATGTGCTTCTGTGTTAGCAGATAGTTTATTCTCTTTGACTGAGGTAATAGGTATTTGAGTATCTCAGCTAAGTTTCGGTTGCAGCTCTGACATTATCATATTCTGGTTCATTCATTTATCTTTCAGGTTTCTATTCTACATACAGTTTTCCACATATGGCAATGTGAATGGCAGGAGGGGAAAGCGAGTAGGATCTCACTGTATTAAAAGCAGCAAACAGTTACAGAAGTTGTAAGAAACTGTGACTCAAACCCAGGTAAACGGAAGACAAAACTGCCAAACCTCAGCTGAAGCTATCGTGGAAATTAACCCATTTCTTCTGAAGAAGTTTAAAGCAATACCTCTTACAAGAAAAATCTATCTTTTGAGAAAAAAGGAAAAAAGACGAGGAAATAATTGTAGACGGTTTCTCTGGGACAAGATGACTTTTATTTGTTAAATCCTATAGAGAAAACAGATCCCTTTGCAGGATGAAGTGATTAACCAAATTATATATATTTTTAAGTTTTTTATCTCAAAGTGATTTTTTGTTACGTAAAGACGCTGCACTGACAGCACAAAGAAACAATACCATCCTTCCCACCTTCAACCACAGAACATATCCAGTACAGAAAGCAATATTCTTTATATCAGCCTATGACTACATCTGAGGTCTATATGGAAGCAGTCCCTCCTAGGGCAAAAAGTTATGTAGTTACATTATGTATTGCTCTGCAAGTCACTGGTGTCAACTTTGTGTCAGCTAGCTGCATAGAAGTTAGCTGGCTAAAAATGCAAATTATTAAAGACCACAGGGGCTATAAGAAACACGACAATTCCCAAAGCAGTTTGATCGCTTTGTCATCTGTAGGGAAGTGGATTGTCTAGCTCTCTTACAACCCAACTCACTGAGTGATTTTGAAATTTTCACCTCAGGTAGAGAAATTTCTACTCATAGTATCCAGATATATAGGGAGTAAAATTAAGGTGCTCCAAAGTACTTTAACAGAGATTGGTAAAAGTCAAACATCTGGGTCTTAATTTTTGTTTCAGAAACTAAAAGTAGGGAAAGTAAAAATACAAATTCAGGTCTAATAAAAATGGGAAGAATGATGGTATATGTCTTTGCACCTTAATGCTATTTTATTTGGGTGAAAGAGAACACATCTCATCATTGCTCTGCACTGAGTACTGACAGACAGGAAACTTCCTTAGGGTTTTATTACATAAGAAACACATCAGCAGAAATTAAGTTGCTGCTTGGCAGAATCCATGGTGCTGTGAGCCACTTCTGACGGAATAACAATTGTCTCCATGAGCTTCATTTAAAAATGACAGGAAATGATTATGTGGGGACTGCAGGACTTTCCAGCTGCTGCAGATTAGGCAAGTCACCTTCAGCGTGCTCTGTATGCCAAACTGAACAGGAGGAGAAAAGAAAGTGGATGATGAAACACTGCAAATTTGCAAAACACTTAACCTGTATGCAATTATCCTATATAGTGCCTCTACCAGATTAGCTCTACCACTTTCCTGTCTTACAAAACAGCAGACCCATGCTGGGGATCGCCACAGGACTATAGCTTCATGCAACTGTGTTAAAATGTAGGATGCTGTGTAATTTTCCACAAATCTGCTTATTTAATCGGTGCTGCCCCAAAAGTCAATGCTTCTCATTTCCTGAAGAAGTTAGAGGAGCACAAAACAAAAGAAAAGAGTGTTTTCCTTTCTAGGCAGCCATGGTTTGTGCAAATATTAGGGGTGAATGGGTGGCATTGGATTTTTTGCTGTAGTTTTTTATCACAGCGGGCAGACAACGTCATTAAATGCAGATGTAATGTACTTCCTTCTGCACAACTGAGATTACTAATAAATCAAAAGCTTCAAGGTTTTAGAAAGCTGTAGTGATTAGGCTTTTTTATAAAATTGTTCTCTAAACCAATAGCTTAAGGAAGAACAAGTGGACTACCTGAACTATAAACTAATGTTTTTTAGTTAGAGTTTGATTTGAAACAAACTCAATGTGAATTAGATAGTAGTAACTTTCCTGCTTTCACAGAGGGTTTAGAGAGTGCACCCTCTCAGATTTCAGTTGCATTTCTGGTTTCTCAAGTACCCTGTTTCACAACTAGAGTGCTTTATCTGTGGAGCATTCTTCATCTTGTGTTCTAAAAATATTTAAGTGTACTTGCTTTAGTTTTAAGTCTCAACGTTTTTTTTTTTT
>NW_028185972.1:0-16326 GCF_003343005.1 Rhea americana | reverse complement strand
AATTACAGAAGTCCTGGAAATGAGCTTCAAGTCTGAGTTATGTGTTTACAAACAGCAGACATTTATTGGAATTATTCTTTTCTACTTGCTGTCCATCTCAATTGCCTACAGGCCTTTTCTCTTTCCTGCCTACCAATAGCCATTCTGGGATAGCTAAGTAAATTACAGTAGCACTTTTAGTTCAGCCAGGAGAGAAAACACTACTCTGGCTAGCTCTGACAAAAGCCAGGAGCCATATTATCTCCCTTGTGTCGACTCTTTTGCAGCGAGCATTTCCCGTGTTGGAAGTCCTGAGGAACACCATGCAACGGGTATGCATTTCAGTGTTACTTGAAAAGATGGGGATGCATTTCCAGAGGTATTTATGTTACACGGATCCCAAGGGAACTGCAGATCTGTGGGCTGGATTTAAGGTTTCATCCATCTGCAGCAAGTCTCACTACTTCTATCAGAAGGACGCAGATAAAGTCTGCAGAGCGAATGTAGTGAAAAAAGGTCTTGGCTCATATTTTGATATGCTCACAGAGGTCTCAGCCATGGCCTATACAACACAGCTGCACATGTGCACCACAGCTGAGATCTGTTCATCCCATACATTAAGGCAGAGTCCAGTGCACAATAAATCCAAGGAACTGATCAGACAGTGGCAGACCTGTAGTTATAGTAGATGTAATCAACATCCTGTGGCTCTGTGACCTGTCACACAAGCCACTATCTGCTCCTCATACTTGGGGGTTCTATTTTATATTTTTACTTGCACTCTGTTTTATATTTTTAGTAACCTGAATTCTATTGCTCCAAGCATTTTTTAAATGTAGTGCAAATGGCCACAGATAAGACACAATATATATATATTTTTCTGTATGGTGATAAAGGGCTGCCCCTAAGGAAAACATGGAGATATTGCACCTCCCTCTATCTAAATAGATTTAGGATGGAATATATAAGCTTTACATCAGAAATGAAACATCTTGCAAATGGAATTGCAAGAAATGCCATTTATACAAAGGAGGCTACCTTGCTTCTGCATGAATCTTCTACTTGTTTGTGCTTGTTTCTCTTTGCAATGCGGAGACACATGTTTGTGCCTTGCAGGTTATAGGGCCTGTGCATCATCAGTAGATGGGCATCCAAAGAAATGGTACATTTACTTTACCAGGTAATGACATTCAAGTTGGAGCATGGAAGTCCCACTGCAATGATTTAACAAACACAAGAATCTGGCGGAAGAATAGCAGGATTTCATAGGATTTCAGTTGAGGACTTTCACCACTGGAACCCTATGAAGCTGTGGCTGCTTCTGATAATTAATCTTCTCTTCTCTCTCACACACTTGAATGTTTCATGTATTTGTTCTCTTCCATAAGCTCCTTGGGCTGGGACATGGAATGGAGGGAAAGAGGGAGAATTATAATCATTCCTACAACACAGATATGGGATTGAAGTTCATGGATATTTCTGCCAGGGGTTTCAGGCAAATTCAAGGTCAGGTCTTAAACGTGAACACTTTATCAGAAAATGTGATCTCTATCTGTATCAAGGCAGATCAATATAAGGGATTTTTCCCATCTTCTAAGCACTGCTATGAAATATTGGTTTGTTTTTATTCCCATTAGAGAGTTTATGAATTTTGGAGTCTTCAAACAGCAGAAAGCTAGCTCTTCTGCCAATTTTGCCATTCTGCTTCCTCCGCCACAAATAGAAAATGTATATGCCTTACATCTAGAAGCATGGGTGTCAGTCTAGTGACAGCTCCTGGCCCACATGCTAATTATCATGCACTATAGCTTTCAAGAGTAACCAGATCAGCTAAGAGCCACCAAATGCCTTTTCTGTTGCCAGAAAAGGCCTTTCTGATATGCTGTTCAGCACAACGCCCTGTTCTCTGCAGGAGTGCTGTGTGCCTGGTTAGACTGTTTGTGCATGAGACTAGCAACAATCTCATTTGGGCTTATTCCCAGTCCCCGCTAGGTCTCACCTGCCGTTCCCTATGTTTGAAGATTGAACTGGAAAGAGACAGTATCTATGTTTGGTGCTTCCACGTCATCTTTTGGAGCTGCATGTGCACCATGTGCTGAGAAGTGCTCCATAAATACAGAAATTCTTGTTCAAGCCCATATAGAGAGTAGTCAATCACCTAGCATAGGCACTTCACATTTTTTGCAAGAGCTGGAAGTGTTGGTGATTTTATCTCTAGTCTAGCAGATGAGTTTCTAAAAGAAAAAGAAGTCTGGAGTCTAGCAGGTATTTAGCCAAATATCAGCTACCACTACTGTAACCTTCGACAAGATGGAAACCTTGCCATGAATGCTTAGCACCTGCTGCCAGGCCTTGAGCTGCAACCAGCTGCTGACATCGTTAGCTCTGGTCTCCGAGGGCTTGAGAATGGCTAAGGTGGTATTTCTCCTGAAGCTAACTTCTGTGGCTACAAAGTGTCTGTCCAATACCATCACTCTGAGAGTGTTATTTAAGTACTATAAGCACAAACGGTACTGCACAGGCAAAAGAGATTGACCTTTGTAATGAGCTTCCACTTGAAGATCCCCCACAGATTCAACTAGCATTACAAGAAGATTTCAGCACAGGAAGTGAATCAAAAGTACTAGGCATGAGGATACAAATTAGGTAGACCAAGAGATAGTTATAAATGAATAACAATAACCAGTTGAAAGTAAAGAGTCAGAAAAAAACTTTGCAAAGTCAAAATCAACAGTCCGTAAGAGTCAATTAACTGATGTCAGTAAAGGCCTTGTGAGAATGAAAGAGTGGTGGTCAGTAATTATGTCTTTCCAATAGTACTATCCAAACACTCTCATTCATCAGTCTTGGTCCTTTTCCTGTCCCCTTTTTCAGTCAAGTATGAACAAGACAGTGGGTAGCATTTTATATTTATATTCATTTATCTCTCTTCAATGAATCAAGACAGCCTCCAGCAGATTTAAATTTTCATGGCCCCAGAGCAGAAGAAATATTTCCTGCAGTATTCTGATGTGCTCAGAACTCTAGCTTGATCGTGCAATTACCAGCCTAGTGCATTACCTTCCTGTTTACGTTAACATTCAGATTTTATCACTATTCTACCATATAACTATGCTGTAAACATTTACTTCAATTTTGTAGACAGAAAGAGCAATGGTAATGTGCCATTGCAATAGTGTTTACACAAGCATTCTTGAAAAATGACAGGCAGGGAAACAAGAATAACTGAAACTAATGGAAACAAAAATCCACAGTTATAAAGATATATGGCACTTTAGAAAAATGATTTAGTACCTTCAGCCAAAACCTAAAGGGAGAGCACATCATGTCCAGTCATTTGCAATCTACTTATCATGAGTCTCTTCCCGATCAAATTGGTACTAGCATAATTCAGAGAACTAGTATAACTGACATCAGTGGTGCCACACAGATATAAAGTCAGTGTAAGATCAAAATTAGATTCAAAATCTTCCTTTAAAAAGTGTGAATTGCCATGCTGTGTGTTACTTGGTAACACATAACAGATTACTAGTAATTTTTAAATCTGCATGTGACTTAAATCAAGGTTGGATATGCAGCATTTAGGCACTCTTGTATCACAATCAGACAAACTAGAAAAGGTATTTTGGTGTTTGCTGTTAGAAGAAGAATCACACTTGCCATGATATCAGAACTTCCTGTCAATTCTGCCACTCTCAGACCTGCTTGGTTTCTTTGGGGAATGATCTTGATAAACCACAATCATACCTAGCATTTGCAAAGAATCTCTTGTCCATACATTTCAAAAAAAAAAAAGAAAAAAAAGAAGAAGAAGAAAGTATCACTACACTTGTTTTACATCAGGAAACAAGGAAAAGCTGAGCTTGCCGACACACAAGCTCAGCTCACACAATAGAAACTGAAAATATTTAATAAGGACCTTTGTGTTTACGCATTTATTTAAGGGATGGGAGAGAACATAATTTGAGATCTTACCTGACAAATGGCTAGCTGATTTACTATGTGTTTTATCTACTCTCAACTCTAATCTCCAAATAGAATTTGTCAGTGGGACCAGAATGCATTATTCCACAACTATAAACAAGGTAAATAGATGACTAAATATAAATGTAGTTGCTTCATTTCAACATGATGCTTGGGCTTTATGACTATTCTGCCTTTTTATAATTCTTTGTTAGCTCAAGTATTGCTATATATTTCATATATACACACAATTCAATATTTAACCTGTGACCATTGGCTTACTTGATGTGACACACAGCTAAGTTGGACAACTGTCTCCCAAGCAAGGACTCCTGTAAGCCACAATGATCAGGAGACTGGTATTTCTAGTACTTTTTCCATTACACTGAGGCAAGAACAGAATAGTTCTTCTATCCTTTTACTGCAAATCCCTGAAGAGTAATGTGTGGATTTATTGCCTGATAATAACAGATGTCATGACTGGCATCCCTTGAGGGTTCAAAAGCTGACAAATATAACAAGTTTCATCCATTCAGAAAAAGAAAACTGTTTTGTCTAAGCACATTCACTTTATAGGTATGTGTGGATTTTGGGGATGCCCATGTCATTTTTTGAGCAGGAGTAGAGAATGCTATTGAAATTGCACTTCAACAAGAGATTTTTGCATCTATATATTGCTTTTTCCAAGCATTTTCAAAAAATATACTTGCTTTGAGTGAATTACTACAGGATTGTTTCTTTCTTCCTCCAAATTTCTCTCAGAAGATATTTTTCTGTGTCATCATTCATACAAGAGATATGCATCTGTAAACAAAACATACCTTGCAGGGAAATTCACCATCTTTAATGGCTTATCTCCACAGTCAGTGATAGCAAGACCAAGGAAAAGAGCCTGGGAAGGAAAAGAGCTATTTAGTCTTTTACTACTGATAAGCCACTAAATTGGCTGTACAGTGGTAGGATAATGAAAATTATAGCAAATTCATATGAATCTGCAGGGAAGCAGGGAGGTTGGACTAGATGATCTCCAGAGGTCCCTTCCAACCTCACTGATTCTATGATTCTATGATTTTAAGCAAACACTGAGAAACAACTTCTCTAAGAAGTCAGACTTTCGAAGAAACTTTAGTGAGTATAAAATTCTTAAAATGCAACTTTTTAGGGCTTCCACTATCTCCAACTCAATATTATGCCTCTCTTGAAATTACAGTGTTCAGTTGCATAATTAAGCATCATTAAGAAAATGTATAGGAAAACAAAATAAAACTTCCTTAAGACAATGACTACAGTAACATAAAAATTCCCTTATTGGTTCATTCTGTTTTTGCTTTTTTGCTTCTGAAAGATTTTCTTCCTTTCCCAAAAGCTCAAGCTGAAAAATAATAGCATGGGAATATTTCATGGCCCAGATTCACCTCATTTTAATATGCATAAGTGACATGTCAAACTTTGGACTGAATCATTGTCATCTATCCATCCATACGTATGTATATATGTTGGACAGCATGTGGTCAATGGACAAGAGCCTAAAATCCCACAGGCAGAAACTGTTCTTTGGTGTCTAAAACAAGACCCTTTGTCAGGAAAATTATTCATTACAGTGTTGCAACTGTACACCTGTGCATGGCATCATCAAATCCTCTGCTGCAGTAGGTGCCTGTTGGGCTTGGCAATCTTGTAGTTGTGCCTGAGCCCTACAGAGCATTTGGCAGCCAGACTGCCTCAGTCTTAGGTCTGCATACCATTATTCTCTTTTCTGAACTACTACACAGCTCTGGCAATGGTGTAGCATAATAGCTAACAATGCAAAGTAGTGACTTCTTACTGTCTGTCTTTGTCCTCAGTCTCCTGATGTGAATTCAGGGCTTATTAAATGGTTGAATGAATGAGCTGTCAATCCTAAACTCGTTCACGGCAGGTCTACTATCACATGCTAATTTGTCCCCATAGCTATGTGCTAATACATCCTAAGTCTGTCTACATTGTTAAAATTGGAAAACATGTCTCAGATGAAAGGCAATCATCCAACAGCTGAGAACTGGTATTTTTTTTACCTCCTCTTGTGGAGGTGCTTGCTACATGAGCCTCACCTCTACACTGAATTCATTAGACTGTCTTTGCTCTAAACTTAGCTTTAGAGAGACTCACCTGGAGAGGCTGGCTGGCATCTAGTGATGCACACAAGACCTCACATCCATGCAGCACAGAGCACATGCTCTCAAGTGTTGAAGAGAGGACAATTCATCCTCGGTGCAGAAGGCACCTGTCTCTCCCCAGTATCTGTACATACGGAATATGTACCTCTATATGTGCATGTATACTATATATGTATTTGTGTGTGTGTGTGTATACAGATATATACACATATGTATATATATTTTGCATAGACATAGAAGCTCTGTGTAACTTAAACACAGCTGGCTCCCTTGAACTCCACCCTCTGTGTCTGGTTCCCAGGTAGTGCAAGGTCCTTGGGGTTGGAGTCCCAGATACAGTGTGCCACTCCCCGCCCGCCCTGCGTAATGCAGCCTCCTCAATATTTCACCAGTTAGGCTGGATGGGGCTGAGGGGTTGTAATATGTTTATAGACTCCAAATCCTATTCCATGGAGCCATTCCAATGGGAAAGACAACTTGTTCAAGAAAAATAGTAACTGTATGTGCAGAGTAGACAGACAGGGAACAGACCAGAGCTCCAAGAAAACTTTCAATATCTTTCATATTGCACACACATCTTTCCTCCACTTTCATTTCATCCTCCTTTTTCTCTCTGTTTTGATGAGAAGCTAGGCAGCATAAAACCACAATAGTGCGTGCACACACTTCTATAATATGAGAACCATTTCTCAAATGTAATCATTAGCTAATTTTCCTCTGTAGGCCATCAGTGCTGATAGAAACCATTGTTCTAACACTTTTAAACAACACCTAAATGGTGTCTTTCCAGCAATACTTAATATCTTTGGATGTTGAGTATTGACTTCTTTTCCCGAATTTTGGAGACTTCAGAGGAAAAGGATAAGTTAGCAGGTGATTTAAAAAAACATTTGTGCAACATTAAACTCTATGGAAACTTTAAAATTTATAAATTAATGATATTTGAAGGTCATTTTTGAAATAGGAATCAGTGCTGATCTACTCCTATGGTCATGGGCTGTGCATATAAGGAAGGATAACAGGTACAACAGCACTTAAAAGAACGAAAGTATATTTATCTCTCTATGTAATACAAATATAATAACTTGCACAATATGATTGATTAAAATGATGGAGCTCAGTGTGGGTGTCTAACAGATGATGGATATACAAAATATGGAACAGGGAATGATTTTCATGTTCGTTTAACAACTTCTTTAAAGTGTTTTAAATGAATATTAGAAACTAAATCAGGGAGAACTGTCAGGACTTGGTTGAATGATGCTCGCTCAACACAGATTATCTATCATTGGGCTACAGGTTATTTGTTGAACTAATGATCTAAAACATGAGCTAATCGAAAATAACATAAAACCAGAAGTGATCATAAAAGAAGCTGATATCAGTATGACAGATAAATCACTCCACAGCAACAAAATAAGTGAGACCTATGTGTAGCAGGTATTAGGGAGGTTTTGCCAGCAGGATTTGTCATTGGATTTCTGTTTCTCACAGATATTCATAATTAATGGTAAGCCATTTTCTGCTCCTTGAGTCTCTGGATAGCAAATAAAACCTCAGATAAAATCTTCAAATTAAATGGATTTGGATTTAGCCACTACAAATCAGATTGAGTAGGATATCATCGTTGCTGCTGTGTTCCCGTTACAGCTCGTGATGTCACTGGAGCAGCAAAAGTGCCAATAGAATATAGTAGGTGCATAAACCAATGCAGAGCAAGCAATTCCTTCTCCAAATCTCCCATCACATGTCACGTAAACCAGCAGTCTGCTGCTGCTGCTCCCCTGGCTTTTTATGCCTTTCCAATGGGGCTGGCATGAAAGGCAGGAAGGGTCACGTTTCACTTGGTAATGGGAAATAAAGATAAGGGTAAGCTGGCATCCTAGGAGTGGGCAGCCATACACACCTTAAGAACCAAAGGACTTTCCACTCCTTCTTGAGGCCAAGCTGAGGCACCACAACCTTGGGGATCTTACGCAACTTGTAGCTCAGAATCAAACCAACTTGACTTTGATTCACAGTTCCAGATGGAACCCACTCAAAGTTTATTGTCAATATATATGTGACAAAAACTAAGCAAATAGAATTTCTGAATGATTTAATAATCTACAAATCTGTTCTTTTATCTGAACCAGTTCTTGGTAAATGAGATGAATCCTAACAATTTATAATACCCATATATTCATAATTGGTTAGGTAAGTTATCCTTTCATGTTTGAGCCTTTGTGACAAAATTCCCCCTTTTTTATGTCTTGGATACTTCTGTTTTTCTGACAACATTTCTCAAACTTGATCATGAATCTTCCTTTCTATATGTTTGCAGAAAGCACAGAAAATGCTGGCATTCCTAGTGAAACAATTCTAGAAAATAACTTTCAGAGGGGATGGAAAGAAAGCAAGCTATGAACTTMATTTTCCTACCTTTTAAAGTTTAAATGTTTTTGATGATTTTAAATTGTGCTTATGTCATCACTCTGACAAGAACTTCAGTAAAAAAATAATAGCTCGTAATTTGGTTTTCAAAGGCAATGTTTTTCAAAAAAAAAAGTTTCTCTGTCAGATGGATTCATTAGTGGTAGAAAGGATAGATATCAGTAGATTTCTAAAAGCATTTGACCTAATATTATTTGCTTAAAATAATAATATTATATGAAATAAAATGTAACCCTCATAAATGGATTAAAAACTGATGGAATGGTATATCTCAAATTATAGAATTAACTGAAAAAACCATCACCTAAAAGGACTATTGTCAGTCAAATCATCCAGGGATCTCTTTTTAGCTTAGTGCTGTTTAATATTGACATCTATGACATGGAATAAAAAAGGAATCATTACTCACAATGTTTTCAGGTGATATAAACATTAATGTTTTGCGAAATAATTATAAGCAGAACTCAGTTCTACAGGATGATTTGTATTCCTTGCCAATCTGAGATCACATATAAATGGAAAATCTTCCACAGAGAAGAACTGAGGGCTTGTGGAAAAATCCAGGGGGGCTGTGAAACTTACGTGAAAACCATAGCAAAGTGGTGAGGATACGTATAATCCTGTTTTGAGTGTATCGTATGTCATAAATAACACACAGAATACACACTGAACAACAAAGGGGAAAAAAAATACTGAATAAATGCCAGTAAGTGAGCAGAATCTATTCTAATCCACCAAATGCTACAGAGGCCTCGTGAAAAAATTGTTTGTTCCTTTAATATAATCTTACAATTTTAAACTAATCAGATATGGTAAAATCTGAAATAATCAATTGGTGCATATTCTCATGAAGAGACTCCCATATATCTCTGACAAAGGGCTTAAAATATTGATTGATCACAAGTATTTGTACAGCTGTCATGTGCAAGTGAGTATGTCTGGGTTGCCTAATTTAACAAATTGTAGGTATTGATACAAAAATGATACTTGAAGTTCATTATTCTTCACTCTTCTGCTTATAATATTTTGATCATAAAAAGGAAACTGTGCCATTTAATGTAAATAAGCAGCCTCAGTACACAGAAAGATCTTCCGAAGCAAATCAGTCATGAACAAACAATGCACCTGTGGAAAATTGGTGGCTGCTCTAGTAGGCGGAAATTTACAACCAGGGTATTGATTCAAACCAATTATTTCTGTTTTACAAATGATTCATAAACCAACCTCTAGGATAAAAATGTAAACTCTCTAAATGAAAAGTTTATCTAATATAAGTGTATGCATGGACCTCTCCAAGTTTCTTTCTATACTCCAGCAAGAGTACTTGGATAGGCAGAACTGATTGTAACCAAAGCAGGACAACAGAGCATAACTAGTTTCTGAATTATATGAATCATAAGGAAGTACTAGTGAAAGTTGTTTACAGGTTTGGAAGAGAGGGAGCAAAAATTATCTAAGCCCTTTTAACAGAAGCAAAATAAATGTGCTAACATTGAAAGGCCTGATTCATCTTTCTTTTTAGATGAGTTTTGCCTTTAGAGTTCCTTCCACAGAAGACAATCAGCAGAAAGGAGAAGAGGAACAAGATAATTAGCAGAAAGAAGTAGCCCTTATTGAATTACAATGAGTCAGTGTCAGAAAACTGTAAGCAAATAAATAGAAATATGCCAACAAGATATAGGGAGAAATTTAGCTGATTTATGTTCCCTTGCATGTAAAAAGTGCACTGCTCAGGTGATGGTGAAGACATTTGAAAAGTAAGGGTCATTCATATCATAGCAAGCTCTGAGTCTCTAAATTTCTAGCATATCTGCCCTACTATTTTGCAAAACAGCCAAGAGGAAAATATATTTGCATTTGTACTACACTAGTGATGCTCTTATGAATGGACACTACAGAGAAAACTTAATAAGGTAAAAGTCAGGGAGTATGGGGCATGGATTTGTTGAAAGCTACAAAAAATTCATCAGTTTGCTTTGAAACTTGACACTGATCAAAAAAAAAAATTAAGCAATGTGTGTCTCTGATAGTAAACAATGCTTAAAAAACTTTGGTATTCCAAAATACTTCCTCTTGGTCCTTATGAGTTTGCTATTTCTGATAAGTGTCAGACAAATAAGAATAAGCCTGACTTCCTCTAGCTCCCCAAAGGAAGGGAATAAGGACATTGTATCCATTATTTCCTCTTTTAGGTATCAGATACAAAAGAAAAATCCACCGAAAACTAATGTAGCTGAGCCCAGATTGCAGAACTGCAGAGTAAATGGCTGTGACGCTCTCTGACGGCAGCAGGGAGCAACATTTTGGAGAGACTTGCAGGCTCTGTCAACAGCACTGTGCCTCTGAAGGGCTCTTAGGCTACCATTAAAAAGATTAATTGGAAAGCTTGTACTTGTAATGGATTTGAACACTGATGTTACATAAATGTTCAATGCTTGTTGACAGCTTTGTCAAATTTGGTTGAAAAAGGGCCAAGAAAGCTGACTCTGGCAGGTTGTGGCTATGGAAAAGCAAAAGCTTGTATTGGAGCTAGTAGCAACGGGAGCTGAAACAGGGAATGCAGCAGATCTCTGTCAAATATGTTGGTCAAGAACCATCACTGAACTTCATAAATGCCATTAAAAGTCTAGCTCAAAGTGTCCAAGTCATTCAGGATCTCTAGAAAATATTACTCTATATTTCATGGATTTTTGTTTATGTGTAGTGTTGTTGCCATATCCTAGAAACAAGCTTAAACCCTAGTAAGTACGGGTTTAGAAAATCTCTGTATGGAATGAAATCACTCCCTGAGGAAAAGAAAAGCACACATTACTGCAAGAAAATGTTTCAGTGTCATTACCATGCTGGGCTGTTCAAGGATTCTTTTATGTGTGTTTTCTTCTCTCTTGACTGCATCAAAATTCAGTTAAAGAGTCATGTTTTGCCAACCGGGTTTGGCAGAATAGCAAATGATTACCCTCTGCTGTACAACATAAAATTATAGGCATAAAATGTAAGCACTGTAATGCCACAATAAAGCTACAAATACCAGGTAAAGGTGATACTTTCAATCCTTATAAAATTGTAGAGAGAGAGCTCAGTTTTCAACAGTAAGGACAAGTGTGACAGGTGTGTTATACAACAGAAATATTCTTAAAAAATTCAGGAATGTCATGAAAATTCCTCTAAAATTTTGCATTCCTTGCCCATTTACTTTGGTATGTCCATCCACAGCATTGGGCAGTAAAGTAAAAAGACATTGATTATGCTTGTCAAAGTTATGACACTGTATAATAAATAGACCTATAAAACTGTCTTTACCCATTTGTATTGACTGATATATTTTTTCCTTGATTGATGAATAAAATATCATTAATCTATTTTTTGTCATCGTAAAAATAAAGGCTAAATTAATACAATTTGCTTTTGCACTTATACGTTTGCAGCATTGTTTTGAAATATGCTGTCAGAAAAAATACTGCTTAGAGTTTAAGATCATTCTTATTCTGAAAAAGTTACTTTCTTATGAAAATGTCAGAGCTGATCCAATTTAAGCATGCTTTTCCCATCCTTCTTCCCCACAAAAACATAGAAAAACACTAGAGAAATATGATATTTGACATGAAACACCAGCTTTGCTTACGAGCCATTACTTTTTCATAAACTCTAAACCCTACACAGAGTGACGGAAAATCTTAAAATATGCTTGAATAGTACATTTTTCATACTGGCTTTAGCTATGATGTGAAACATAGGAGGTGAAATATCCCTTCACTTCCCCCTACCACTGGTAGGGAATAAAATGATGTTGCTGACACTATGGTTTCTGTTTGAAAGACTCAGACCTTCGACAGTGCTGGGAGCTGCTGCCCTGAGCTTCAGTAATGCTTGTATGTTATCAGATGATATATTGGCATCATTATAGACTACATATTTACTTGTAGATGGTATATTTGGTATCTCACTTTAATGGCAGAAAAGATACTCTAATCCAGGATCAGCCAAACCTGCTGATGCTCATTTAACCCATTTAACCAAAAGGATTTTTCTTAAAATAGAGCAGATAATTTGACTGCAAATTAACAAAAAAGCACTAAAGTATTATCAGTTCTACCACATTATTTCCCATAGAAAAACATTTAGACATGAAGAACCTGCTGAATGCAAACATGTTTTTCATTTTATCTGTACCTTCCCATTTACCTAGTTTAAAGGATAAGACTTGTATGCCCTTGTGTACAACAGAAACAATTATTGTGACACTGCAGTTTGTTTAAAGTGATATTTTCTGACTACAAAGTCATCTGAACCCCCTGAATTTCTCTGCTTGATGCTGAGCTTTGTGGAGTGGATCATTTGGCTTGCAGAGTAGCAGATAGTAGGGATAGATTCAGGCCGCCAAATACTTGTAACCTGAGTTCAAATGTGAAAGCTAGGGGTTATTAAGCCTAAAACTTGGAATCAGTCATTTTCTAGACATAAGTACTACAATATTTCTATTGCTGTACATTAACTTTGAGGAGAAACAGTGAGTGACTCTTTTGCCTTCTAAGAAACATCCACATTCAGAACTGTAAAAGGCTTTCATCCACCAAGGTAAAACAAAACAAGTGGTAAAATAAGAAACAAAATACACAGTTCAGACACTATACAGTTCCATTAACCTGAACTCAGATGCTTGATTATGTTTCTTTGCATGTTGTGTCACAGAGACTAAGTTCAGTATTAGCATTTTGCTGTCTGCATGAGAAAAAAAAACTTATTTTTTCAAGGCTTGAAATTGATAGTTGAATAAAAGGCAGCAACTTAATGATAGACTAAATTTTGCTTGGAGATTGTGCAGCTCAAAATAGTGAAACACAACCCTCCACTTTCAAATGACTTACTAGGCCTGGCTGAAACTTTGAAGATCATTGGCTGAGGATCATTGGCCATGTACAAGTCCCAGCAGCTGTTTCATGGTATATAAGAAGTCGATTCATTTTCTAGTATATTGTAGCTCATAAGCCATGATTGTAGTTTTATTCATAGGGCACGCTTGTCTTAAAACTATCAGAGAGAGTAAAACAGTATTTCAAATGCATTCTCCACACCAAAGGATTGGATTCTACTATTCTTCCCTGTCCCCATATGGACAATTACCACACAAGATTATGTCCTAGCTCTGTTATAGCTGTGTGAGAACCCAGTTTGTGATTTCCCAGCAATTCAAGCTGATCTAAACTGGGAGTATCACAGTGCTGCACACCAGCCCAGCGCTGTCCTAGTCCATGCTGACACTGGTGTTCATCCAGGTGAAGTGTTTAGGGGGCTTATCACAGCCAACACTGAGCACATCTTCATTTTGCTGGGTTGCTTTCCAGCTGGATGCTCTCCTAACACTAGCCCAGTGCTGGTTCTTGCTCATGCCAGAAGCATGGCCGGGGAAGGGGAAAAGACGAGGAAGGCAGAAATGTAGCAACCCCAGCTGGCTGTTAGACACCATGGCCTGGAAGGGAGGAGACCTGATTTCCAGTCCAACTTACAGGGAAGTTCCAGTGAGTTTATAAAGAGAAACCCAGAAAAATCCAGGGAGTAAGAGCTCAAACTTGGCACTCCCCACCATCTGCTTAGTCGCCACCGTCTCTCAAAAAGACTATCATCTGCTTTATGTGCTGAAGGTCCTGGGTTGAAGCCCCAGTGGAACCAGCACCAGGAAATCTTTGGGAGGTTGGACTAGATGATCTCCAGAGATCCCTTCCAACCTTGCTGATTCTGTGAAATATTTTTTGCAGGTTCAGTTTAGCTCAGTTGGTTAGAGCATGGTGCTAATAATGCCAACGTCACGGGTTCAGCCCCCATACGGGCCACTCATTTGAGGGCTGGACCAGAAGATCTCCAGAGGTCCCTTCCAACCTTACAGATTCTATGATTCTATAACTTTACACTCGTGGTTTAGACAAGATGTCTTAAAACAATCCAAATTGACACACATAGCTCTCTGGAATTCTACAATTATTGACTAGTGGTGCTGTGAAAGAGCAGATTTTTCTCATCAATGGGGAGAAATCAACATAATTTCTCCCCATTTAGGGGTTAAGTAAGGTAAAACCCCAGCCCTCCTGAAGTCTTTGGGATTTTAGTTAGTGATGATGTTAGGACTACACCAATAAAGTTTGCTACATTAAATTGCCAAAGGAAATCAAACAATGGATCCAGATCCTAAAGCCTTCCAGGGTTCCTTTTTCACACTTTACACAGGACTTCAATGTTTCTTCTGCCAACAAAAATAAGAAAAAATAACTGTGATTAAGCACCATTAATGTTATATTTAATGGCTGTTGTGTTTATTACTCCGTCTTCTCACACCAAGAATAATAAACATTAAAGTGGTAGTTTTTCCAAGAATTAAATTAATGAAGAGAAAATAAATAAATGATCTTCTGCAGAAACATAATACTGTTGGTTTTTAAAGCATTTTAAAGAAATATGTGTATTTACTGTGTTTAAATCAATGTAAACTAATCAGCAATCCAGAAAAATGGGTTACTTATTCATTTTTCCAACGTATATTTAAGCCCTCAGGAATATCCATTTTTTGTGTTCAGACCTCTTTGATTCTTTGCAACTCTTTTTCTAATTTCCTTAAGATTCCGTTTCTAAGCCAGACATAGAGCTATTCTGTAAAAATGATAAATTGGCCTGTTAGAGATATTCCAAAACTCTATTCTTCATGTCTGTCTATAGCACTGCAGTGCATGATTCTTTGAAGCATTAATAGTTGCATTTCATTTTACTATATAAATATTTAAGGTTTGTAATTTCTCTGTTGCTGACACTGCTAGTGCCAATGCAATGTAATGTTTCATTATCAGTTTCTAGTACACACACAATCTTCTCAGACTGTTTCCAACAAATACAGCATGATATATTTTGAATATTTGGATAGCTGAGTGCATTCATATTGCTTTCAGTCATGACCTGCTTGCAAATTCCCAGCTAAGAAGTACAGTTATATGGAACAATAACCTACAAGTATTGTGCCAATATATTTTCATTAGTCAGTGACACTTAGCTGCAAAAAAAATTTAAAATGTGTCCTTTAGAAACAAAACATCTTGGCTGCTGGATTGCCACATTTGAATGAGCCACTTCTAGAACCCATACTACTGTTGTTCTGAAGTTGTAAGTGGGTAGTTCAAATTTAACCTGCCATTTCAGTTCCTTCCTCAGTAACTTTCCAATCACTCTTTCTCCTCTCTTTGAGAGTTTTCTTTTCGAAGAATGCCCAGGAAGAATGCTGGCTCTCTTCAATATTCTGCGAGTCACCATCAGAACAGGCATTTATTAGGAGTGTCTGAATTTGGACTTGTGAGAATTTTGTATTATTTTGCACCTTCCAAAAGTCTTCAAGGTGTTTCATCAGTTGTGAACACAATTTGGGGAAAAATCTCTCCTTTATTGCTAGATTATAGTAAATGCAAGTATATGTAATACAGGACCACTTTCTTAGACTTCAGCTGCTACCATAAATAGATTGGATTCTACTAAATTACCCTAGAGTAACATGTTACTGTCTGTGATGTACCCAGGATCCACTGCAGAGGAAAGAAGGAAAAGGGGCAGGCAAAAGTTGGAGTTCTAAGCCTTAGCTCAAATCACACTTCCTTATATGGAGATAAGAATGAAATACATTTAAGTCATGGACTAATGATGAAAATATCATTACCACTAAACGTGGCACCAAGAGTCCCCTTTGGGGCCCACACCACAAAGGCCTCCCACCATCCCTTTCTCGCCACCAAATCACTTCCTTTGGCAAACAATTCCCATGCCC
>NW_028185971.1:0-1266 GCF_003343005.1 Rhea americana | reverse complement strand
ACTGCTGGCGGCAGGAGGAGCGGAGGCAGTGGGAGGTGAAGAAGGTGCCGTGCGCCTCCACCAGCTCGTCCGGCTCCAGCCCGGCCACGCGCTCCAGCGTGTCGATGTTCTGCGGGGGCGGCCCCGAGGCTCAGGGCCGGCCCCTCGCCGGGGGGGGGGGACAACAGGGACCGTCCCCGAGCMGCAGGCAGCGACCCGCTGCCCCGTACCTGGGTGTAGCAGCGCAGCAACAAACCTTTCTCCTTGAGGAGCCGCATGAAGTAGTGACACGCCGTGGGCTGCGAGAGAGCGGAGRGCGTTCGGCCGGGCGCCGCGTCGCCCGCGCGCCTTTCGGGGTGATGGGGGGGGAAGAAACCCCCACATCTCCTCTAGATTAGGAGGGGGGGGCTGCAGGGAACCCGCACGCCGCAGCGAAAGCAAACCGGGTCCTCGCCGGGCCTCCGTCGAGAGCGAGGCCGTAAAAAAGGCCGCGACGAACCCGGACGTCCCCGGTTTTAAGCCCTAACGAGCCGCCGGCCGGCGTTACCTTGAACTGCCCCGGGTAAAGCTCCTTGGCGAGGGCGAAGAAGGGCTCCGGGTGTTGCTGCGGGGGAAGACGGGGGTCTCAGGGCTGCCAGAGGGCTCCTGCCCCCTCCCCCCCGGCGGGGCCGCAGGCTCCCCCCGCTGCTACCTTGAAGAAGTTGATCTCAAAGATGGCCTCCGGGTAGGGCAGGTTGTAGCTCTGCAGGTTGGCGTAGAGGCCGGTGCCGGGCGAGCGGAAATCGGGGATCCCGGCGGCTGCGAGCGCGGGGGCGGCGCGTCAGGGCCCGCGGGGATCCGAGCGCTTTCTAATCCTCCCCCCTCCCCAAAGCGCTCTCCCCTTTCCTGCTTCCACCCTCCGCGCGTCCGGACGGTGCCAGCGAAGGCAGAGCTGGCACAGAAAAGGCCCGGCAGAGCCTCCTACGCCAGCTCCGGCCCAAAACCGGTCGCGCTTTGGGCACCGAGGGGTGAAAAGAGACCCAGAAGGAGCAGGAGCGGCCGAACCCGGCGGGAACCGTCCCCAGCAGAAGGAAGCCGCCGGCTCTGCCGTACTCACACGTCGAGATCCCAGCTCCCACCATGCACACGACGTTCCTGCCTGCGCGGGGAGAGAAACGAGGGCTTAGAAACGCCTCCTCCTGACGCAGGAAGAGCTGAAACGCCACCGAAGCCGCCCCTAAAAGCATCCGGAAAGCCCGAAGATCGCAGCTGCGGCTGGCTCCAGCCGTCCCGGCGCGACGGGACTCA
>NW_028185970.1:0-1154 GCF_003343005.1 Rhea americana | reverse complement strand
CCTTTCCCCATCACCAGCGTGACTTGGGAGATATCTCAGTATTGTGTGCAAGATGCAGACCGCTTCATTCTGATGTCCGTGTGATGTGCAAACTGGGGCCGTATGCCATCGGTGTGGGCACTTCTTTCCTCCTGTACGGAGGTGCATTTGACCTCGAGGGAATGACATCAGATGACAAACTTCCTTTCTGCTGCTACCCTTCTCATGGAGGTGGACATAGTGCATACATTTATCGCAGCTCATGAAGAGGGAGCATGTGGGTATGTTCTGCAGGAAAATGCAGGGGTGCAACTGTCACGACTTCTGTTAACATCATCACACACCTGTCACAGAAGTGAACGGGTGTGAGGCAATGTGTGGGATCTCATTACTGTGCGTACTGAACCTCTGTCTCTGTCGTTCTGCAAGTGCTTGCCTGTCTGGAAAGATAGGCAGGAACTGGACATGCATCATGCAGCCGCAATCGGAAAATGAGGAAGAGGAACACGTCTTGCCTGAGGGAGAGAGAGACCACCAAAGAGCTGTGGCTGTCCTAATTTTTCCCCCTTGTCTGAGCATTTGCATGTCAAATGCCAAATATCTCCAAGGATGGCAATTTGACACGTTCTCTGGGTCCCTGCTCAGCTATCTAGCCACTCTCACCTCAGAGGTTAGTTTCTGTTTACCCAGTCTTTTATCCAGTGCTCCATCACTCTCACAGTAAAGACGTTCATCCCTATATGCAGGCAGAGCTTCGTCTGGTTCAGTTTGTGCCTGTTCCCTCCTGTCCTGTTGAATGTCACCACTGAGAACAGTTTGGCTCCCATCCCCTTGACACCCTCCCTTGAGGTATTTGTAGACATTGATAAGAYCCCCTCTCAGTCTTCTCTTCTGCAGGCTAAACAGCCCCAGCTCTTGCAGCCTTTCCTCATAGGGAACATGCTCCATTCCTCTGATCATCTTTGTAGCCCTATGCTGGGCACTCTCCAGGAGCTCTATGTCTCTCTTGCTCTGGGGAGCCCAGAACTGGACACAGGACTCGAGATGAGGCCTCACCAAGGCTGAGTAGAGCAGCAGGATCCCCTCCCTCAACCTGCTGGCAACACTCTTCATCGTACACCCCAGGATCCCATTGGCCTTCCTGGCCACAAGGGCACATTACTGGCTCATAGTCA
>NW_028185969.1:0-1146 GCF_003343005.1 Rhea americana | reverse complement strand
CCCTGTCCCAGGACACCTGGGCCCCTTCCCTGGACGCCTGGGCCCTTCTCCGGATTCCTGGGCCCTTTGCCCAGATGCCTGGGCCCTTTCCCCGGATGCCCGGGCCCCTTCCCAGGACGCCTGGGCCCCTTCCCAGGACGCCTGGACCCCTTCCCAGGATGCCTTGGCCCTTTCCCTGGATGCCTGGGCCCCTTCCCAGGATGCCTGGGCCCTTTCCCCGGATGCCTGGGCCCCTTCGCCGAACTCCTGGGCCCTTCCCCAGACACCTGGGCCCCTTCCCGGACGCCTGGGCCCTTCCCCCGGATGCCTGGGCCCTTCCCCGGACACCTGGGCCCCTTCCCCGGACACCTGGGCCGCTTCCCAGCACGCCTGGGCCCCTTTTCTGGGACACCTGGGCCCCTTTTCTGGGACAGCTGGGCCCCTTCCCCGGATGCCTGGGCCCTTTCCCAGACCCCTGGGCCCCATTCCTGGACACCTTGGCCCTTCCCTCGGATGCCTGGGCCCCTTCGCGAAACTCCTGGGCCCTTCCCCGGACGCCTGGGCCCTTTTCTGGGACGCCTGGGCCCTTCACTAGACACCTGGGCCCTTCCCCGGACGCCTGGGCCCCTTCTGAGGACGCCTGGGCCCCTTCCCTGAGTACCTGGTCCCTGTCCCAGGACACCTGGGCCCCTTCCCCGGACGCATGGGTCCTTCTCCGGATGCCTGGGGCCCTTTTCCCGGACGCCTGGGCCCTTCCCAGGATGCCTGGGCCCCTTCGCCGAACTCCTGGGCCCTTTCCCCGGATGCCTGGGCCCTTTCCCCGGATGCCTGGGCCCCTTCGCCGAACTCCTGGGCCCTTCGCCAAACTCCTGGGCCCTTTCCCAGGACGCCTGGGCCCTTTTCTCGGATGCCTGGGCCCCATCCCCGGATGCCTCGGCCCCTTTCCCAGGACACCTGGGCCCTTTCCCAGGACGCCTGGGCCCTTCCCCGGACGCCTGGGCCCCTTTTCTGGGATGCCTGGGCCCTTCACTAGACACCTGGGCCCTTCCCCGGACGCCTGGGCCCCTTCTGAGGATGCCTGGGCCCCTTCCCTGAGTACCTGGTCCCTGTCCCAGGACACCTGGGCCCTTTTCCCGGACGCCTGGGCCCTTTGCCCAGATGCCTGGG
>NW_028185968.1:0-1268 GCF_003343005.1 Rhea americana | reverse complement strand
GAACTGGGTCTTCTTTGTTTTCAAATAACAAACCCAGCAGAACATCTCCCCCATTTGGCTCACTGATCACCTCTGTCAAGAAATTGTCTTCAGTATACCCCAGAAACCGCTGTTGCTTGTGCTCAAYCRTATTTCCCTTCCAGCTAAAGCACACCCATGAGTCCCTCGGCCTGCAGTTCTGTGAGATGGCTACACTGACTTGCTTTTCTTCATCAAGCAATCTGTAGTGGACACCTACCACAACATTGCCCGTGCTGCTCTGTCCTCTTGTCCTGCCCACAAACTCTTGACTGGCTCATCACCTGTCCCAAGGCAGAGTTCTGGGCACTCCTCTGCGTAGAGCATGACCACTCCTCACTCCTTCCAGCTTGTCATTCCCCAAGGRCCTGTGTCCTTCCACAGCACCTCTCTAGTCATTGGAATTATTCCACCATGTCTYRTAATCCAAATGAAGTCATAGTTCTGCAAGTGTTTAGAGAAGAGTAATTCCTCCTGTTTATTTCTCATGCTGCCTATACTTGTCTACAAGTACTTGAGATGAACCCTGGCCATGCTGCTTTCACAAGGGACATGCAGAAGTTTAGCCCATTGTGCATGTTCATAGTCCAATCAAGGGAGCCTCTGCATATGAATAATGAACATTTAACCTCTTTGGGAAAGGGGCATTTTGAGGCTGTGGCTACACACCAGAGGTCACTGCACTACCTTTCCAGGTGCAGCACTTTGCAATCTGAGCTCTCCATCACTGTTGCAGCAATTACTCCATCAGGAGCCTTTCTCTGCTCATGCTGAGATCACAGATCAAACTGTGATGGGTTTATTGCTTCTTCTTAGCTAGAACTGACTGTTATAATAGAGAGCTTTATAGATTTCCCAAGGCAGTGATGCCAGGAGTACACAGCTGTCCTGTTTTATGAAGTATTTGAACTATCTCCATAATTGTGTTTTCATTAGYGCTGTCCCAAAGGCTGGAAATTTAAGGGTCTTTTTGCAATATAGTTTCTGTTCCCCCCCACACACACATTTGAGCTGTGGTCTACAAAAATCAAGGTCATCACACTGACTGACATGTGGAGATAGATAAAGATTATTATTCCCAGAAACAGAAATGATTTTTAAAGTGTAGGATCACTGTTTTAGGCCAATATCTGTGATTTCAGTGCTTGCTGTAAGACAAAGCTTAACCTAGCCGGAGGTTTCTCAAGCGCCAATGGAACAAATTTGCCCCGCAAAGAGAAAGCCAAACAGTCTGAGTTTAGAAACTGCTT
>NW_028185967.1:0-1207 GCF_003343005.1 Rhea americana | reverse complement strand
GCAGCAGAGCCTGTGTCAAAATGGCAGCAGCTGCCTGGGCCAGTGGTCTTCTCAATGCTCTCCTGCACACTGCCAACAAATTCTCCATACCCCTCTGCCAAGGCAACACAGTGGGCCAGTACTTCTGTGAAATCCCCCAGATCCTCAAGCTCTCCTGCTCACACTCCTACCTCAGGGAAGCTCGGCTTATTGTGTTTAGTGCTTGTTTGATCACTGGATGTTTCGTTTTCATTGTGCTGTCCTACGTGCAGATCATCACTGTTGTGCTGAGGATCCCCTCTGAGCAGGGCCGGCACAAAGCCTTTTCCATGTGCCTCCCCCACCTGGCTGTGGTCTCCCTGTTTGTTAGCACTGGCCTGTTTGCCTACCTGAAGCCCCCCTCCCTCTCTTCCCCAGCTCTAGATCTGGTGGTGGCTGGTCTGTACTCGGTGGTGCCTCCAGCAGTGAACCCCCTCATCTACAGCATGAGGAACAAGGAGCTCAAGGATGCCCTGAGGAAACTGGTTCAATGGCTCCAATGGCAGCACCAATAACCATCCCATGTGCATCCACTCATCAGTCACATGGCATTTGGCATCAAGGATCTGCGTGATTCATTTTTTTCCTTGCTTTTTACTGATACTTTCTTGTGAAAAGAAAGAAAAATGTTTTGATTTATGCCACTTGTCTCTCATTGGAATATGACTCACACAGTACATTGAAGTAGTGAGCTAGGCTTCCCCTTTCATCATCAGAGATGGGAGAACCTCAGAGCCTGCTAACGTGAGCTCCCTTGGACGCCCCCCACTGCAGTGAGGAGATTTTCCCTTTGCAGGGTCTCTTTCAGCACTGACACCAAGGGAGCTTGGGGGACAGAGTCAGGCTCAGGTGAGTACTGACAAGGTGAGATCCTGAGTCCCCCTGCACGTTTGGACAGCTCAGCTCCCCTGGCCACCGTCAGGGTGTGATCTCACACCCACCTCCTGCGAGGCAGGATCCAGCGGATGGCTGGTCCCTTCCCTGTATAGAGCTCCAACACTCACAGCAGAGCAGGAGTGGAGAGAAGGAGAGTGTAGGTGCAGCCTATGGGAACAGACCTTCTTCTCCTCGGGACCATCTCTACACTGCTGCAGCAGGCATTTCCTTTCTCTGGTCTTCACTTGAGGCCTGCACATTTCCTGGACCTGCATCCACCATCAGCAGCAGCACCTTCTCTTTTCAGGGCTGC
>NW_028185966.1:0-1158 GCF_003343005.1 Rhea americana | reverse complement strand
CTGCATTGGTGGGACTTGTTCAGTGGGGTGCACAGCTGCACCGAGACCGAGTGTCCTGCATTGGTGGGACTCGGTCAGTGGGGTGCACAGCTGCACCGAGACCGAGCCACCTGCATTTATGGACTCGGTCAGTGGGGTGCACAGCTGTACTGAGGCCGAGCCACCTGCATTGGAGGGACTCGGTCAGTGGGGTGCACAGCTGTACCGAGTCCGAGCCACCTGCATTGGTGGGACTCGGTCAGTGGGGTGCACAGCTGCACCGCCGCCGAGCCACCTGCATTGGTGGGGCTCGGTGAGTGGGGTGCACAGCTGTAATGAGGCTACGCCACCAGCATTGGTTGGACTCGGTCAATGGGGTGCACAGCTGTACGGAGGCCGAGCCACCTGCATTGGTGAGACTTGGTCAGTGGGGTGCACAGCTGTACTGAGTCTGTGCCACCTGCATTTATGGACTCGGTCAGTGGGGTGCACAGCTGCAGTGAGTCCGAGTTACCTGCATTTGTGGGACTCAGTCAGTGGGGTTAACAGCTGCAGCGACTCCGAGCCACCTGCATTGGTAGGACTCAGTCAGTGCGGTGAACAGCTGTAGTTAGTCTGCACCACCTGCATTTATGGACTCGGTCAGCGGTGTGCATAGCTGCACCGAGACCGAGCCACCTGCATTTATGGACTCGGTCAGTGGGGTGCACAGCTGTAATGAGGCTATGCCACGTGCATTGGTCGGACTCGGTCAGTGGGTTGCACAGCTGTACAGAGGCCGAGCCACCTGCATTGGTGGGACTCGGTCAGTGGGGTGCACAGCTGTACTGCGGCTCCGCCACCAGCATTGGTTGGACTCAGTCAGTGGGGTGCACAGCTGTACTGAGGTCAAGCCAACTGCATTGGTGGTACGCGGTCAGTCGGGTGCACAGCTGCACCAATACCGAGCCGCCTGCATTGGTTGGCCTCGGTTAGTGGCGTGCAAAGCTGTACTGAGGCTTCGCCACCTGCATTGGTGGGACTCGGTCAGTGGACTGCACAGCTGCATCGAGACCGAGCCATCTGCATTGGTGGGTTTCGATCAGTGGGGTGCACAGCTGTACCGAGTCTGCACCACCTGCATTTTTTGGACTCGGTCAGTGTGGTGCACAGCTGTATGAACGCCGAGCCACCTGCATT
>NW_028185965.1:0-1270 GCF_003343005.1 Rhea americana | reverse complement strand
CTGCCACCAAGACTGGCTGCTTAAATGCATGTTACAAAGTTATGAAGTCTAGTTACAAAGAAGTGCAATCAAGAGGTTTAAAACAGAACACCCAACCTGGTCAAAGAATAACTAGAGTTTAAAAACAAACATACTTCATGATGCTATCATGGTAAGCTATAATATTAGCTTCTGGATAAAACTGTAAGACGCTTTCCTTGGCAACCTAGAAATGAACAAAAACAAAACATGCTTATTTCCTTCCTTCTTTCTTTCTAAAGGTAAAAGCTCAACATCGGTTTACTAGCACCTGAGATTTAAATACATTTCAATGAAGTGGGTAGCCACAATCAGCCCAAAATTTACTTCAGCAACTATTTCATGTAGAAGACAAAAATATTGCAAGCAGTAGTATGTATAGTAGAAACACAGTTCTGACATATTTCTAACACTGACCACAAAATAATAATATTGAATAAAAAGACTTTAGCTTTAACTTTCTCACCTGCGATTTTGATCTTCCAACATGTTTCTTTTGAAACAAAAACTGCCTGTTGAGATTGCTGACATCAATAGTATCCAAATCAATCTATAAAAACACAAGGGGCAGGCATTTCACTTCTATAGAAGTAAAAAGAACAAAATCATTACTAGACTTTGAAGCAACAGTGATTGAGCGAAGGAAATGAACTTTATAGACCTTTTTTCAGAACTGCATACAAACAATTACTACATTTGCATTACAGCAGCCATTGAAACAAAAGTGACCAGTCAATCATCTTCAAGAATAGACAGATTTTAAATAATTATTTATGAYGGAAATGTATCTCAAAAATAACGGGCTACATGACAACAAACTATTCAGAAAGAGTCCCTAATAAATGCACAGGAAACGTTGAGATACATGTGCAGAGTAGTTAGCAGAACATTAATAAGTGATTCTTCTGGTTACCATCGGATGGAGATGTCGGTGAGAATTCACTGGGATCACCATGTGCTAACTCCGAGGAGATGCTGCAGAAGTCAGTCTAGCTCCAGTCAGGTTTGCTACCTCCAACTCAGGACTAACGGTCTTGACCACATCTCTCTGCCACACTTCCCCCCAAGGTCTAAGAAAGGCTGCTCAGTAAACTAACTAGTACTTCTGCTTTTAGCTTGCATTTGAAAACAGCTTTGAGCAACTGAATCAGTAAACAGAGGCTGCATTATCACCTAATTCATACAATGCAGGACAAAAGCTTTTACTCTCTGCCACCAAGACTGGCTGCTTAAATGCATGTTACAAAGTTAT
>NW_028185964.1:0-1210 GCF_003343005.1 Rhea americana | reverse complement strand
TCTACTACATACAACCAAGTGCCAGCAAGAAGACAGGCATGCAGGGCACTCCCCACTTGCACACTCCCCTGGCACTGCTCTGCTCAGTCTTCCCTTGATTCCAAAACCCAGACACACAGGAAAGCTCTTGCACTAACACCAAAGGTGGCCAAGGCACTCCAGGCTCACAAGGCATGTGCAAATGATCAGCACAAGATCAGGCACAGAGCTGGCTTTTTGCGTGATGTGGCTCTTTTCACGGGGCAGGATCTTGCTATCTTTGGGCAGAGCAAGCTGCTGCTTTCCATCCCCATTCCCTCAAGAATCTCCACCTAAGCATGGAGGGACTGAGATTTTCTTTAGTACTACAGAAGTTGCAGATACAATGTTGAAACATTTGAGAGTCCTGAAGGCGCCCTGACCTCAAAGTAACCTCGGTTCCTTTCCTTTCCTTACTTGGAGCCCCTGTGACTGGACAAAGGTGCAGAGGCTTTGAAATGAGGCCCTAGCAAAGAGACAGCCCCAGGCTGGCAGTCTGCTGAAATGCCAGCTCTCCGAGCTGTGCGGCCTCTGCAGCAGGAGTCCGGGCTCCACAGCTGGGTTCACACAGCACTGAGGGTTGAGTGCCACAAGCAGCCTGGCCCTGGGCACATCTTCAGCCCTCGCAGAGCCAGGAGCCCAACAGCTCTGAGACCTCCGTTCAAGCTACCAAGGATTTCGGGCACTCACACAAAGGCACTTGACAGATACTGGCATGTATTATAAGGGTCTTTCACTCATCCTACAGGGCACCACAACCTTCTAGGAAAAGSAAGGGGCACAATCTCATTTCCTGAGTGTGCTGGCAGTAACAGCATCTGTATGATGTGGGACGTGCAGCACAGCAGAGGTATCATGTCAGAGGCGGGCTTGCGGAATCATAAGATGACTCAATATGAGCTAGCAATATGATCCGTTTATTTCAGCAACTTAACCTGCTTATATACCATCGTTTGCTGTTCACACGCTCAAGCATCCTGCTGGCTATATCTAATTGGCTTACTACTATAGTTCACGCCGCAAAGCTCTATGCTATTGGCTATCCACATATTCACTGTCCCATCTCGCCAACCCCTTCATCCTGTTTTTACATAGCATTCATTCTTACTCCCTCATTACTTGTCCTTCAAGGTGTCTCCAAGGTTACTCCATATCAGCAAGTCAGGGTTGCTCATTTGCATGGCCTGATATC
>NW_028185963.1:0-1271 GCF_003343005.1 Rhea americana | reverse complement strand
CGTGTGTGCGACGAGGTCGCGGGGGCTCGGGCACGCGGGAAGGCCGCGCGCGTGCCCGGCCCGGCGCTCCGACGGCGCCCGCGCGGTGCCCGCCGGTGGCACCGGGCCGCCGCCGGCTCCTTTGTTTCCTCCCGAACACAACAACCTCGCGGCTCCGGAGCCGGAGCGACGTTTCCCGCTCGGAAGCGGCTTCCTGCCCCGCGCGGGGCCGGAGCGGGGAACGGCCGGAGGCGCCCCGGGACCCCGGGATAGCGCCGGGCGCGGGTGACGCCGCGCTGCGCGCTGTGGGGGGGGGACGAGCCGGCGGACCCAGGCGTCCGTGGGCTGCGCCCCCGCCTCCAGCTGCCCCCGGCCCTTTTGCCTGGAGAAGGGCCCAGGCGTCCGGCCCTCCTGGGGGGGCCGACAAGCGGGGGCAGGAAGGAACCCAGGCATCCGGGCCCGTCCCCACCCCCGCCACCGGGAGGGGGCCCAGGCGTCCTGGCCGGCAGCCCTGGCGCAGGGCCTGGATTAGGCCAGAGGATTTAGGGGATTTGGGGGGCTCCCGGGGCGGGGGGGGGGCATCCCTGTGTCCCTGCGGTGTGTCCCCCCCCCCGTGTCACCTCCTCTGCTCCGGCTGCCTATAGATAGCTGTTAATCCCCACTAATGAGATGATCCCAATTAGCTGTGGGCACTGCAGGGCAGCGGGACGCGCGCCAGCGTARCTCGCCATGCGCGCACACGTGTGAACGCACATGCGTGTGCACACRYGTGCAGACACGGCCTTTCCTGCGCCTGTGCGTGCACACGCATGCGTGCACCAGCATCCATACACGTTTGTGTCACTGCGTATCCGTGTGTGTGCGCATGTCTGCATGTGAGCGCTTGCACAGGCGTGTGCACGGTTGTGTGCACGCATAGCTACACCCACACACATGAGCGCGCGCGTGTGTGTCCAGGGGCTGTGCCCCAGTAGGGACCGGGAGCTACTGGGAGGGCTGGGAGCACTGGGGCTGTGGGATCAGTGGGATAGGGTGGCCCTGGAGACATCCCAGGGGTCCTTGGGGAGCGACACGGTGGCTTAAGGGACAGCAAGGGGCCCTGGGGGATGAGGTGACACCGAGGGTCCTGGGGGACTCTGGAGGAAAAGGGGTCTGGGGGGACCCCGGGGACATCCTGGGGGGGGGCGGGGGGTGACCGTGTGACCACTAGGACTGTGACCATGTTACTGGGGGTAACCATGTCCCCAGGGGAATACCATGTCCCTGGCAGGGTGACAGTGTCCTGGGGGGGG
>NW_028185962.1:0-1264 GCF_003343005.1 Rhea americana | reverse complement strand
GGCGGTGTGTTGCACGGCTGCGCCGTGTTGCACGCTCCCCGCGGGGCAGCGCTGCGCTGCGTTGCACGGCTGCGCCGTGTTGCACGCTCCCCGCGGGGCAGCGCCGTGCTGCGTTGCACGGCTGCACCGTGCCGGCCTCCGGTGCACCAGCGTGTTGCACGGCCGTGCTGTTGTGCACGCTTCATGCTTCGGGGCCGTGTGGCAGAGCTGTGCCGTGTCGTGTGCTGCATGGGCAGCGACGCCGGGCTGGGTTGTGCACAGTCGCGCTGGGTTGTGCACAGTTGTGCACGGTCCATGCGGCGATGGCGTGTTGCACAGCGTGTGCTGTGCGCAGCAACGGGGTGCCGTGTCGCGAGGCCGTGCGGTGTCGTGCACCGTCTGTGCAGTGATGCCGTGCTGTGTTGTGCACGGTTGTGCCGTGTTGTATGCGGTTGTGCTGATTTACACGACTGCGCCGTGTTGTGCACGCTCCGTGCAGTGGTGCCAAGCTGCGTTGTGCACGGTGGTGCTGCACTGTGTGTGGTTGTGCCATGGCACACGGTTTTGCCGTGTTGTGCATGGTTGTGTTCTTGTGTCGCGTGTTGTGCATGGTTGTGCCACGTGGCCCGGCTGTGCCACATTGTGCACGCTCCATGCAGTGACTGTGCTGTGTTGTGCGCAGTTGTGCACTGTTGTGCCTCATTGTGTGCACGCTGGGTACAGCAGCGCCGTGTTGCATTGTGCACAGTTGTGCGCAGCTGTGCTATGTTGTGCACGCTGGGTGCAGCGGCGCTGTGTTGCATGGTGCACAGTTGTGCACGGTTGTGCCCGGCCATGCTGCGTTGTGCACGCTGGGTGCAGTGGCACTGTGTTGCACTGTGCACAGTTGTGCACGGTTGTGCCCGGCCGTGCTGCGCTGTGCACGCTGGGTGCAGTGGTGCTGTGTTGCACTGTGCACAGTCGTGCACGGTTGTGCCCGGCCGTGCTGCATTGTGCACGCTGGGTGCAGTGGTGCTGTGTTGCACTGTGTACAGTTGTGCACGGTTGTGCCCGGCCGTGCTGCATTGTGCACGCTGGGTGCAGTGGCGCTGTGTTGCACTGTGTACAGTTGTGCACGGTTGTGCCCGGCCGTGCTGCATTGTGCACGCTGGGTGCAGTGGTGCTGTTTTGCACTGTGTACAGTTGTGCACGGTTGTGCCTGGCCGTGCTGCATTGTGCACGCTGGGTGCAGTGGTGCTGTGTTGCACTGTGCACAGTTGTGCACGGTTGTGCCCGGCCGTGCTGC
>NW_028185961.1:1844819-1858829 GCF_003343005.1 Rhea americana | reverse complement strand
CTCCCCTCCGCTCCCCTCCCCGCGACAGGCGGCGGATGTCGCGACACGCGGGCAGCCGAGGGCGGCCACGGCGCGGCCCCGCACGGGGGGGAGCGCGCTGCCCCCGGCCTCTCCGGCCCGCGCGGGCCCCTGCGAGGGGAGCCGCCCCCCCCCCCGCTTATCCCCGCGACCCCCCGTTTACCGTCTCCCGGAGACGTTTTTCTTCTTCCCCCGTTTCTCCCCTCTCCAGCTGCGCCCGGGGGCCCAAGGAGGCGGCGGCGCAACAGCACGGCTTGCTTCCCTTGCGAGCCATCCTCCAGCGTTCGGCTCCTCCATCCTCTSCCGGCAAAGCGGAGCGCGGAACAGAGACCCCTCTCTCCCTCGGCTTCCTAAGGAAGGTGCCCCCGAGTTYGGGGGAAGGGGCGAGGAGGCCGGCGGAGCTGCTTTTCGGAGGCCCAGAGCCGCTTGCAGGGGCTTCACCCTCCGCGGGGCACGACTCGCCCCGCTCGCAGCGGCCGAGGCCCGGAGCTGCGCGCCCCGCTGCCGGAGCCGCTGGCCGGCGGCGAAGGGCCGCGCCTGGGAGACGCGCGGCTTTTATCCTCCCTGTAAGCATGTTTGATACCGCTGTGGCCACGGCTGCCACAGAAACGGCGCCGGATTTTCTCAGGAGCAAAGCCCCCGCCACGGGCCACGACGGCTCCTTCCGTCACCTCCGAAGCCCTCTCCGAACAGCGGCACTGCCGCCGCGGAGCAGGGCACACGCGGCAGGCAATGCAACGGCTTCCGGGCACCGGAGTTACGGAAATGGCATTATTTTCAACGTTAGAGTTAAGGGCGAGACGCGCTTCTGACCTGGGCTTTATGCCGAGCAAAGGCACGACCTAGAGAACGACTATCCGAGTCCCTTCTTCTTCCACCGAGCAGCGCGGACGYGGCGATCTGCAAACAGCACGGCCAGCCTCCCCTAGGTGAGGGAAGAGAAGAAAGAGGCAGCCGCAGGTTTCAGTTTTAACGTTCAAAAGAAAAATCTGTTTGCTCAAAACGTTGGGTCGCRCTTTGGAAAAACGTAACGCGCGCTGCCTCGTTTAAAGGGATTTCAATTCGTCCGGGCGGGACTGCGCACAAACCGCGGTTTTACCAGAATTAATAGGAAAACGTTCCAGTTATACCCGTACGTGACGGAGAGGGGAAAGCTCTCGGTAAACCCGGCGCGGAGGGCCTTCTCCTGGCTCCGACCCTCCTGACGGTAACGGGCGTGGGTTCTTTCTGCCAGTAGTCCCACCGCGTAACGCCCGGGAGACTCGACACCCGATTCTGCCACTCTCATTTTMATTTAAAAGGTTTCATTTAAATGCTTTCATTCAAAAGGCACCGCTGGCAAAGCRGAGCTGCAATTCCACGACACTTACGTGCATGCTTAATGTTCTACGTCAGGATTAAGTGACGTGTAAATTTAAGTACACGCGTAACTGTTCGCTGGATCAAAGCCTAAACTGCGACTCTGTGGACGAGAGGAGCAGATGAGAACCCGTAACGCTACCGGCCGCTGGAGATGTGAAATGAATTTGAGCCGTGCCAGACTAGAGCAGCTGGATAAGCTGCTTACCACCAAAATTCAACCAGCTTCCAAACGGTCACAAGCGGGTACGGAAATAGTCATAATTAACACATTTTAMAATTAGCCTCGGGCCTGGGAAGCAGCAGAGTGTTTCAGGACTGCCGCTCTGCATGGAAAACCCCTACACTTGCCTGCGCAGTTAAATGCTGCTTCCAAGGTCAAAACTACCGGCGTGACCCCAGGCACTCGGCGCGCTACGGGGGAAACCGGCGTGCAGATAGGAGCCAGGGTTTTGCAGCACGCGGGCCCGGAGCGTGGCCGGGCGAATAAACAGCTCCCCGGTTACAGCTGTTAAAAGCGCAGCGCGCTGGGAAGCAGTCAGAGGCGCATCTTTTCTTCCCGCGGCAAAAAGGATCGCGGGCTGCTGCGCGAGCAGCTCCCGGATCCATGCTTTTGGGTGGCTGGCGAGACGGAGATTTGCCAAGTACCTCTTCAGCCTCACTGCAAGATGACATCCGCCGGCGTGAAGTGCTCTCAGCACCTCCCCGGATTGGGCTCCTAGCGAGCATGCCTGCGCTCTACTAGCTGGCTAAACGAGTCGTTCGCCAGCTTTGAACGAGGCTCTTCCTGCTCAGGGTTAAGAGCACAAAAGACGTTCGGCTGCAAAGAAAGAAAGAAAAAAAAAAGAAAAAGACAAAATCCCACCCCTCGTAACCGGGTACAAATGCGGGCTCCAGCATAAAGGGCAATCGTCAAAGTCGCAGGTATTTCCCTGCGAAGCGAGCTAGGTGAGCTCTGTCTTGGAAGCGTGAGCGCACACGCTGGGGAACAAGTCAAACCACCCCAAATCCTGACTCTCTCCCACCCCCGTTTGGCCAGTGGTTTGTTCACCCAGTCAGAGCACAGTCACACAGTCAGTTCGTTTAGGGAGGGAGGGAGGGAGCGAACGGGATGGAAACCCCTAAAAAAAAAACAGTATCACTAGCAAAACCGGGTGCTGTTTAAACAGCCCTGTTCCTAGCTCACAGACCCTCCACGCTGACGACAGGCTAATTCCACATTAACGGCAGCAACAGGGAGCGTGCAGCAGCCAGCACTGGCGTTTTGAAGACAGAACTAAACGCCAGGATCTTCCATTTTTCAAAGCATTTGTCCTCAGACAGGTTGAAAGCTTGTGTTGCTATTGTTACCGAACTTGGAGACCTGCAACAAAAAGATCAGTCTTGTTTAGATCTCTGAAGCATTTAGCATAGTATCAAAGAGCTGTGCTCCTTCTTTAATGGAGAAACCACCTACAAGGCACATCCGTTTTCTGACACGCTCTGAAACAGTCACTGGGAACAGCTCTTACCATAAATGCTTTCTTATTAACATAGTTATATGCTGGAAGTTTAATTACAGCAACTATCAATGCAACAGGAGATAAACGCTTTGCTTTTGAAGGGAATTAGTTTATTTGGAGATCAACATCACACAGGCACACTGCTGGAGATGCAAGCAAAGCCTGACCTTAATATTGTTAAATCTTGCTCTGGGGAGCTCTCCTGGATTTATAAATGCTTAAGAATAAAAACTTCCCTTTCTGAAATAAAGCCACATTCAAACATCGGCGATGCCCCCAAAGCCACGTGCACCAGTTTTTCTAGCGTCTGTTTTTTTTTTCCTGAGTAAGCAACTTGAAACATCTCTGTTATCAATGAGGAAAGGAGGAGGAAGAGCACCAGTTCTCTCCGAGAGCAAGGCAGGCAACACATGTAGGAAGAACTGCAGGGAAACACCGCGGAGAACGGGCAAAGCCTGCTCTCGGCTGCAATGTACTTTTGAAGAGTAACGAGGCATCCTCATTTGGAGCTCATGGATTCCTCATTTGGAGCTCCTGGGTTCCTGGCCAAAACCTCTGTCCTATAAAAATGTATTTTACTGACGAATCTCTGTGCACAGATCGGATCCGCTGAGGCAGCCGCACTCCCGCTTCAGGAAAAGGTTAGCTGCCCAGACGTCGCGTAGTAGCCAGAGGCATCCGAGGAGAACCTCTGGGAAAGACGGACGGAATCCAGCTGCACCTCTCCAAAATAGAAGTTTTCAAAGAGCTGAAAGAGAGGAGGGAGAACATTTCAGGAACACCTCGAGAACCRGAACCTGCAGCCGGTTCAGAGACCTCTCGCAAAAGTCAGCCTTGTGAAAAACGATCCCCCCACCCGGAGATCACATTAAAAACGACTTTTCCCCCCTAGAGACCACACTTAGCCTTCTTCAAAGCAAGCTCCAAGTAAACAATGTATGAAATGGGTAACTTTTCAGCTACAGCAGCAGCCACCCAAACCCTTCCTACCTTGTTTTATGACCTTTTCTCCCGTAGCGAGCTTGGTTAGCCTGCTCGCTCGCCTCCAAGAGCACCAACCCAGGGTGGCTCCGACACGGCAAGGCCTGCAGCCTCCGACGGAGGAAGGCAGGAGGCCAGGACGTTTTGAAACCAATCTAGGCTACAGGACACAACCACWTACAGTTTAGTTCCAACCCAAACTAGCAGGCTAGAGGCAAAGGCCCTCACGCTAGCGCTGACCCTGCTTTGTTCAGCAAATCCTGCTCCGTTCAGCAAAGACCTAAGTGCAAAATTGATGAGAGCGAGCCAAACCTCAGCCCCGGAAGGGGGGCTCTGCCACTTAATTCAGCGGAAGAAGCAGACAGAAGAGCGACGTCAGAATTTCTTGCAGGGAAGCTCGGCAGCGTTGCTCGGGGAGGCATCGTGTCGAAGCGCAAAGCGCTCCTAACTTTCCGCGAAGACGCTGGAAATCGCTCTGCCGGGGAACGTCAGCCGCGCCTTTGGAAAGCTTTGCAGTGGAGACACCGATTTCAAAACCCCGTTTAACGCTCGTGCCGTGGGTCACCAAGGGCCTGAGCAGTGCCACCATCCCACCGCAGCGACCTTCAAAAAAGCCCATCCCGCCTGTCTCCCGTTGCATTTTCTGTCTGTCCCTGCAGGCACCATCAGTTCAAGACGCTCGCGCAGCCCTTCCTGCCGTTACAGGATACATGAACGGTAATGCTGCCGATGGCGCGTTGATTCTTCCACACACTTCATCATCTAAAACCCAAATACTCAGCATCCGAAAGGCAGCATTTCACCTCCTGCAAAAAACGCACTTGGTTCTGGCYGGCACCGATGAAGGCATTTCCACTCTGCAAATACGCCCTTTTTGTAAGGGAACGGAGCTAGGGTTTCTTTGGGGACAATTCCTGGTTTCGCCGTYGCTCCTCCACAAAGGAAAGGCGCCCGGTCGCTGCCTCGGGGCAAGAGGTTCCCCGCTCGTCTCCAGGGCCGAGCAAGCAGGGCCGCGGCCGGGGAGCATCAGGCCGCAMAAGGCCTGCAGCAATTCACCTCTGATCGCTCACCCCCGCATCAAGCCGTAAGTTACCGCTGGCCCTTCCATCGGTGAGCGCCAGCGGGGGGGACTCACGCAGGTCCCGCTSCCAGCGAGCCCCCCTCTGCAGCAGCACTCACGGCGCAGAGCAGGGGCGAGCGCCGTCTCAGGGGCCGCAGAGCCCGGCGACACCCGGGCGGCTTTCACCCGTTTCTCCGCACGCTCCGTTTCCCCCGCCCCAGCCCACCGAAGCCCGCTGCTTTTCCAGCGGCGCACCACCCGGCCCTGTCGGCGCGCACGTCTCTCCCGCGCCGCTCGACCCGCTCTAGCYCACGAGCGGCGCGCAAGACGCCGGCTACCTCTAAGCCCAGACCCTCGGGCGCGCTGTGCTTCTGCTCTCCACCCGCTCAGCCGCTGGACTCAATTACTTGAGTCGGGACATTATGTTTTTCCTTTTGAGGGCTTCTAGTATCACCCTTCCGAGCGCGCTGGGCAACGCTGCTTCGAGGGCCCGGCAGCAGGGAGCGGGAATTTGTGCACCCATTGCTCTGGAGCAGGGAGCACGCTGTCGAAAAGAAGCTGTCCTAGGAGAGTATCTCAAACAAGGAAAGGAAGAAAAGAGAGGAAAGAGAAATGACTCCAGCCATACAAACTCCATTTTATACAATTAAAGATTTATACAATTAAAGATTAATTATGTCTCCAAAAGCCTGCGTAGTTCATGTTAGAGGACTTAGGATAAAATGTCTCATTAATAAGACATGTAGGAAGGAGGCTGGTCTCCTTTCTCTTTTTACTTTGGCTTATCTGAGAAAGAGGGATGATTTTGCCGAGATGGCTGGACCTCCAGCTCTTCAAGGCTTCCTGCAAAACTTACTGTCAGCATGTCCCCCACGCCCCAGACTTGACACCCCGGCTCTGTCAAAACGGGCACACGTATTTACATTCGCTTCTCTCGCAGGCCACTCTCCCCCGAGAAAAAAAATGGACATCGATTCCCTTCATTGCTAACGGAGCCTGGTAGGTGCACTGGTAAGTATGGAAATACTAGCATGTAAAAGGAATCTTTAAAGGAGGGAAGGGGAGGATAAGTCACATTTATTTCTGTAGAAACAAAGGTCCACAAACTTTGCAAGCACGCGGAAAAAGTGCAATGCTGGGATGTGCCGGTCCCACCAGCAGCCGTAGAGTAACACCTTCACACAAAACCGCCCTAGGGGAGAGTCTTGCAAATACCTTTTTGTACTACCTCCGCACAGCACGATCTATTTTTCGCATAAAAAACCCCCAGGGATACTTCAGAGCAGTACGTAGCAGTTAATGAGGTTATTAACGAGACCAACGCTCCCCCTCAGCCCCTCTTGCTTCACACAGTTGCGTGTCGCATTGGATCAGGAAGACGATCAGAAAGTCCCAGCAGATACGGCCCAGGTCAAGGCCCTCCGTTTGTATACTGCTAAAAGTAAAGCAAAACCCTTGTACTGAAGCACTTTGTATTCCCTTGGCTTTTTTAAGATCTACCACCTCTCACGTCCCCGAGTGTGTGTGTTTCCCTATTGATTTCTGGTAATGTAGCTGTACTTTCTGAAAGAAAACATGCTTCAAGACTTAAAGGACAACCACAGCCATTTTTCCTACCTTCGTTTCAAGCCAGCTTCTCACTGACGCGTCTTTGCTCCCTCAGGCTTCTGGTGACAGAAGCCACCAGATACCTTGTGTAGCGATCGCAGTCAAGACACTGTAAAGCCCCAAACCTGCCTCAAGYGATCGGGAAAGGGGCCCCTCAAACGTCCTCCTCCGAGACCTCCAAAATACCGGGAGCTGACCTTCCCATCAGAGAAGGCGTACTACACTTCAGCCCCTGGGGGCTCGGAAACAGATTTCAGAAAGCCAGGCCTCTGCTTCTGACTTTCACTTCTATTAATCTCGGGGAGAAGCCAAGCAGAGTTGAGAAAAATATTTCTCTCTCTCCCTCCCTCTCCAGCCACGGAAGAAACACTCTGGTTTTAGAGGATGGCCTCTAGCATCGTCGACAAAACGCCTCCTACAAAACCACCTCAGCGATCCTTGCTCTGGGCCAGGAAAGAAGAGACCCGGCGGCTGTTACGCTTCCCGTGCGGATTCCAGTAACCCCAAAGCACGGCCAGTCCCTTTCCTCCCCTTCCTGACGGTGTCTTGGTCCTCCTCTCCCAGAAAGGCTGCCTGGAGCACTAGGAGGCACAAATCAGTCKGGAGCAGTTAGCAGGAAAGGGGGGGAAGGAGAAACCCGGCCATCCGCACGGTTACTAAAAGCCGTGTCATTTGATTGGAGCGGGATGCAAAGCTCAGCAAAAGCGCAGTAATTCTATAAATCCAAACACACTGAAGGATTTATGTCCGCGTTGCCCAAAGAATAAATAAGAGGTTGGGGGTTGGGATTTTGCTAATATTATAAAYGAAAATGAATTTGATAGAGGCAAAGGGCAATTGAGAAAGTCAACACCACACGTACCACGCAAGCTCCTAACTCCCATCAACAGAATAGCACTTACTAGACTAAGTGCCCTCTGTCTTCCCGCTGCCTTCTCCAAATTAAATTAGAACCGAGTAAGGGAAGCGCATCGTTAACTCTTAACCCTCGTCCCCGCGCCCCTGAGCGATGTGCCAGAGAGAGGCTGCGCCGCTCGCGACACATCCCGAGGCTCAGGAGCCGCTCAGCAAGGTGCCTGGAAGGACACGAGCGTCTCCCTCGAGAGGTCCCCTGGAAGGGAGCGGCGGCACAGCGTCCTCCCGGGACCCGCAGGGAYGGCAGCCACGCCGCTTCCCGCGAAAGCGGGAAGCCCCTAGAGGGAGGGAGCGCGCAGGTCTACATAACCTACATTTCACACGTCAGCCAGAAAAATTACCATAGGTCCTCACGTGCGAGCGCTCCCCCCTCTTCCCTTCCCTTCCCTTCCGGGGGCCGGCTCCAACAGCACGATCTAGCAGGTGGCTGTGAAAGGCGAGCAGTCCTGCAAGAGCTCCCTGCAAGAAAGCTTCTCTAGATTTCTGCCCAGAAGTCATTTATCCCGAGCCAAGAAAAGCCAGCAGCACATCTGTCATGTTTAACATCCCCATTTCTCTCGTTTAAGACAAACCCATTCAGACRTTTGAAATCTTTCTTTTCCTCAGGTCCATTCCCGTCTATTACACACAAATTACGCAGCAGGGCTCCCCCGAGGTGCCAACAACCATTTTCTTAAGAGACGACAAAGACCGAGTATTTGTTTTGGAAGAGGAAGACTCACACATCAAGTCACTCRCTCTTAGCAAACGTAAGCCAAAAATGCTAGCGCAAACTTCGGCCCCCAAACCACAACAACTTCCTTATCAAAGTCAGAGCAAGAGATCAAAACCAGGATGGCTCTCTTCTGCATTTTTTTTTTTCCTTTTGCCTAAGCTTGTAAAGCAGATATCTACTGAAACACTGCAGAAATAACTGTAAAGGAGGAGCACTCCCTGATGAAGCAGTTAAGGCAAGCGTCTGTAAGATTTTCTGTTCCTGAGCACAGGTATTTGTCAAGCAGCCGTGCTCAGGCCCTCGCTTCCTGCGGACAGCCCTGCCCGAACGAGACGGCACCTTTGTCTTCAAACCTGGAAACAGCAGCAATAAATCACAGCGCCAATCCACGCAAGGACAGCAGCAGCGCGTTTCAGCTCCGTTTATGAAGAGCGGAGACGCCAACACAAACCGGTACTTTTAAATCACCCGTCACAGGCTCAACAAGCGTGAGAAATACTAACGGATTCGCCTGGAAAGGCGCTGGGCAGTGGGAGGGCAAAGTAAGTCCAGACAAGGGAAGGGAGCAAGAGGTATTTAAAACTTCCTCCGTGTAATCTCCGGTTTGCACTCACACTGACTGGCCTGGATTTTGCTGCTGCAGTCAGGATTATTGATCAGTTTTAAAGCCTTATGCTGTCTACAGCTGTCAGCCAAAAATGACCTATTCTGAATTAATAACAAATCCAAGCAGCTCTGCCGAGAGTCTCGGTGCTCGGGAACGCTGAGGGACCAACAACGTGCTGCACTGCCTTGCAATTAAAAACCTACCACCAAAGAGCAGCATTATCACAGGATAAAATACACACACACACACACGACAGTCTGCAGGGAGCTCGCTTTGTTGTGAGCTCCAGCCACATAAAGCCCGGCCTTAGGGTAGGGGTATTATAGATTAACAGTACAAAACTGTCCCCGGTGAATCGGCGCTGCAGGCGGGCACAAGCGTATAAATGCCATTAGTCTGTGACCGATCAGCTTAAGGAAGCCGGTTACCCTCTGCGGAGGGCTGAGGGGGGTTGCCATTCGCCAAATCTGGAAAAAAAGCACCAAAACTAGGAACTTCTGAGATGCGTGAAGAGGAGCGAGCGCGAGTCCGGGAATCTACAGCTGCGGGTGAGCTAGTTGTCGTTCACACTGCGCAATCCACGCCGACGCCAGGGCACCGGCAATCCTTTCCCCTCCGTTCTGCGCAGTTCGTAGGTGCTGATCTGCTCAGAGATCCCTTCCCGAGACCCGCCTGTCTCTACCTTCGAGGGAGAACACCCTCGCAGGAGGACTGCTTTTGAAAGGCGGAAGACAGCCAGCCAAACAGCTCTGTGGCTACGCAAGACAACGCTGGGAGCCAGAGTCCAGCAGCAGAAAATAATGCRGAGACAGCTCCAACTAGGAGATTAAACTCGAGTTTCAGAGGAGCTGCAGGCTTTACAGCTTCATCTGTTCTGCACACAGTGACAACAGGCACCAGTCCGCCCAGCTGCGGCCGCTACCGCCGGCACGTCCCGATCAGGAGCGCCAGTGAAAGAAGGAACGATCTTGGAAAGCAGGACGGTTGCTTTCCTTAGGAAATCGCCACGCGACAGCGCTGTTTTCCCCATCACAGAAAGGGACAAACAAACAAAGAAAATCCTGGGCACCTGCTGACAGGCATGGAGAAAAACGAAGCGGCGTTTCTTAAGGGGTGCCTGAGCACGGAGCAGTGGAACAYGTTTGTTTTCAGACCCTGCACACCATCCCTTGGGTACTCCCCACCGCACTCGCAGCAGAGCGTGACCGCCCGCCCGCCCCTCGTGCACTGGCTCGCACGAAGAGCGAGGGGAGGGACCAGACGGGATGACGCTACAGGCTGCGACTTACAGAGATCGGGCTCTTCTTCCATCTCGTACGGGATGATACACCGGAACGAACGCTTGTATAGCGCGGTCACAGCCTGGAAGGGAAAACGGCAGGAGAGCACAGAGCGACCGCTCCTCCCCGCAAGCGGGCTAAGGCACAGCTGCGCTACCTACGCACTGCCACTTACAGCAGGGAAGGCACCRGCTCTCCAGCGAACCGCTGCGTTACCGAGCCGCTGCCAGCATCAAGGCAAAAGACCTGACGGATCAAGAGTTTACCAATGCCAAAAAAAAAAAGCACTGACAGGTTCAAAATAAAGGATTTATAAACACGAAAGTGACACTTAGAAACACCAGCTAAGAAGAGTCCACCGAACTAGCAAATGCTCTCCACTGCGGCTCACCCGATTAAGCTCCTTTGCTACACAAACCGCAGCCTCCCTCCCTGCTCTTGGCATCTCACTTACCTGTTTAATGCGCCTCGGTGCTAATTTGCCTCGTTGCTGCGGCCACCCACGCAGACCTGCCAGGGCAGCTCAGTTCTCAGCGGCACCTCTGTCGCTCCTCAGCGGGCTTTCTCCTGAACACGAGCCGGCAGCGGAAAACRGGCGTCTCGAGGGCCTGCCCGTGCCCTGCTCTGGCTTCGCGCTGGCGGAGCTTCCCGGTGTCCGTCCCAGCCGCCGGCTAGAGGCTGTTACCTCCACAGCACRCGCGGCAGAAGCTGGCCCAGTTCAGAACCGGCAGGATGCGTCGGCCCAGCTCGTTCCTCCTCGTCCTGAGGAAGGCATCACCCCTTTCCAGCTGTGACCCGACCCAAATCCCCCTGACCTGTAACAGCCACGTCCGAAACCAAATCTTCTGCTGGTKCACAGAAGGCGAGCTACAACTGGGCAATACGTCAAGATCCGGGAAGTTTGCTCCATTAATGGATTTTTTTTTTTAGTTCTATTTTCACTTTCAAAATACGTTTTCTGAAGCAGTTCGGTGCCAAGAAAGAACATCCAATTCTTGTTATTATTCATTCTGGACACCGCCAYGCCAATGAATATCTGTCAGAGGTTTAATTGTGTTTGGAAGTCTGCCAGCAATAACGGACAAGAACTGCAGGAAGCGCAGGTAGACGGGCGCTAACCCGGAGAGGCGGCTCTCTGCAGAGCTCCCCACCTCCTGCCCCCATTAGCAAGGGTGGGAAAGACGACTAGGAAGGGCAGAGAGAGAAGGCAGCTGTCACCACGAGCCCACTCCCTACCCCAAGGCCTCGAGGAGTCAGCCACAAAGCACGGCAGGCATACGTGGATCGTGTGTTTTCCTCTGCGAGCGTGCAGCTGGCTCCGAGCGTCTTTCCACCACCAGCACAGCACCTTACCTGCGCACCCAGATAACGGGAGGAACAGCCTTTCCCCTCTCATTTTCTTTCAACCTCTTGCAGGCTTTAAAACGTGACAGCAGAGCCCTTTTTACCTCATTTCTCTTACACAGAAGAAAGTCTACAGACTTCAGGAGGGAAAAAACGCTGGTCGTAACAATCCCAGCAGCCCATCTCTGGGGAGCCGCTCTGTACATAAGCAAAGCATTAACTCCTTTATCATTGACATTCACCTTATTACTTCTTGAGCCAACTATTCACTACCCACCAACGCGATCTGAAACTACAAACAAGTGAGCGCCTTGCGACAGTGCAAGCCCAACGCAGGACGCGAGTCAGTTATGTCAGTTATGACACAGAAGAAAAACCTGCTTGATTAAGTCATCTATGCCTTCCCTTGGAAAACAGTGACAACATAACCATTTCCATCCGAAAAGGTTTCATTACTGTAAGAGCAAGAAGCACGTACAGGGATCAGGGAGAAAGATCTTAGGCACGTACGGTTGGAGGTTTCTTTTTTATATTTCTATTTTACTGAGGCTCAGTAAATGTCGCATAAATACCAAGAAGCTTTTGGTACACAAGCAAATGCCACCTCACATTGAGTGTTTCGCATATACTTCACGCAGTAACCACAAAACAACTGGCTGAAGAAAGGACTGAGAGGCCCTCTGCTCCACCACCCTCTCCTTCCCCAAGAGAGGAGCAGATGAGCTCCGTTTCAGTCATTGCTGACACATCCTGGATAAGCAACTCTCCTTTTCCTATCTYCCCCCAAAACAGAGCCCCTCGTTTATCCTGCCCCCCAAGGCAATCTACTCCAGAGCTTCATTATCCTTTCCTTTATGAAGATTTTTCCTAACACCTGCTTTGAGTCTCTCTYGTACAATTTAAGCCCATTATTTCCTACCCTATCTTCAGGGCACGGAAGACAATATTCAGCTGCTACTGGCAAAAGCTTCCACACGCGCCACGAGTTTTTCTGACGCGTAGCTCTCCTTCTTCTCTTTACTTGCCTCAAAACAGCACCAAGYCTTTTAGTCTCAGCTCAGAGACCACATTTTCTAGCCCTCACCTTAATGTTGCCTTCTGGGTTCTTTGCATCCATTCCACACTGCCCAAAGTACTTCAGCTGCAGGCCGAGGGCTAGACACAGAAGATTATTTTGCAGACCTTTGCCTCTTTTCTTTTTCTGGAGCAGGCTGACTTGGCTGGCTTGTGCTTGGCAGCAGCCCCCCATAACCTCACACCCCCTTCTGTCGGGCTGGTTTGTCGGCAGTTCTTCCCAGTCCTGCACCAAGGCCGCTGCTCCCTCCTGTACCTGTCCTYACACACAGCATCCCATTTGTTTCAGCCCAACTTACCAAGATCATTTGGAGCTCTCTTCCTTCCTATTAACAAGCATGCAATTTTCCTGCTCTTCCCCAGCAGGATTTCACCTCGAAAACTAAGAGGAGCCTGCTCCACACCATTCGTAACAGCCTCCTGACCTCCACGGGTGGGAAAGGTAAGAAGTTCCCAGATGAGCTCTAGGAACACAGAAGCAGCCGATCCTTCTCCTGCACTCACTGCCGTGCAGTTCCTCATAAAACCAGGGTACAGTCACCTCAGCTGCAAGAGAGCGACGCAGCAGCTAAAGGCAGTGGGGAGGGAGACACTCAGCTATAGTTTAAATTCATCTGGCAGGCCTGACTTCTGGCAAATAAAACTCTTGGGGGCTAGCTGCAGGCCTTCGTTCAGCTGAGATCCTCTCCCTGCGGGGCTCCCTCCTTCACAAGTGAAAACCACGCTGCAAACCTTCTCTTTAGCTCAGGGTTTTGGGTCTCCTCACAGCTCCATGAAAATTCATGTGCTTGTAGAAATCAAACCCTAGTTGCTATGGTGAAAGTCACTGCAAACTAAGAAACAAATACAAGCGGGACGTTTGGAGGTTACTGGATTTTTGCACATCTTTTAGAYGAGAATACAAAAAGCAGCACGTTTCAGGCTCTGCTAACTGCCCRTGCCCTGCTACTCCTCACACATGAGGGGTTTACAGTACAACTTATTTGAGGAAATTAATGATCAACCACTGCCTTTCTTAAAGGAAGCCTMATCCCTGTGGCTCCTAGCAGTTCTTGTTACAGCTTTTAGGAGAGCTGGGCTTCACTTCAGCTGCAGAGATGCCAGGAGGCTTGACGTATCTGGATACTAGGACAAGGAGCTGCCACCGATGTTACCCACCAGCTATCCTCACAGGAACAGCAAGATGAGGAGCCCATCCATGGAACCAGKACACTAATTCCGACAGACCTGGGAAATTATCCAGCACGAGGGATATCGCTACTTTTACCGATGCCCACTGGGCGGAAGGAGCAGAGGCACCTACAGGGTGACCGCCAGAAGGGCCGAGCTCCCGGGCTGGCGGAGCCGCGCACCCCTCCGCCCGCCCAGCACCCAGCACGGCACGCACCTGGGGGCGCTACCTGGAGGGGCCGAGGGTAACAGGGAACCTTAAAACCCTCCGAGTCAATCCTCCCTCTGCCAGCACTCAGAGTTCCTGCTAAAATTAGTCAGAGAGCTGCTGAGCATCTCTGGGTTCCACTGCCTTGTTTGGAAAGGGAAGTGCTTAT
>NW_028185961.1:1807503-1844798 GCF_003343005.1 Rhea americana | reverse complement strand
AAAAAAAAAAAAAAAAAAAAGCAGGCTTCTCTGTTAAGGTCACCAAAAGGATTTCTGTCACATGCAAGCAAGTTAGCACAAACCTCCTGCACTTCCTGCCCTGCAGTTTCCTCAGCGCAACGTCTCAGCCTTTTCTGAATACCTCCAGYGCCGCCTCTTCACCCTGCTCCAAGGCCCAAACACTCCTTAAGAAATATTTTCCCCCTATTGTCTAGTCTAATTTCTCAAATGCCCCTTCGGATTCCTGCTTCACCGTACGCAAATAGCGTGAATACGCCTTTTTCTCGAAGAACATCGTTCACAGGAAAGCATTTTCACAGCAACCCCAATTTAATCTCCTTTTCCAAGATCATACAAATGCTGATCTCCAGGCTCATCTGCTCAACTGCCACATCCTCCCATCCCACTGGCACTCTAATTGCACACTGCTGAGCCCCCTCTATCGTTTCAGGATCCCTCGATAATGGCAGGATCAGAACCGAACGTGAAAATCTCTCCTCCGCAAAGCGGCATTACGGCCTTTCATTTTTCGCTTTTGCTTCCTCTTTAAAGCCTACGTGAGGCAAGTACTGCCTTATTTCTGATACAGTGATGTTGCACCACAATCTCCTATTCAGTCTGTCCTTACCCAGTGGATTTTTTTCTTTTTTTCCTGTTTTAACTCAAAACTTTCCAAACAGCCACCTCCCCGTACATGTCTCTCCAACTTACCACTCCTACTTTGGATATACGCCTTTATCATCCCACCGAGGGTAACAAAGCCTGCGCGTCCTTTCTGAACATTTGCCAGCCTTGTCTAACATGGATTCTTTGGCCTTTTGATTTCATCTTGGCCTAGAAATACACTGGAAAAAGACTCTGTCTCCTGAAATTCGTTACACAGAAAAGGCCGGGTACCAACGACGGCAGAACACAAAAGGTATTCCTTGTCTGAAAGTGGAACTGGCCAAGGTGACTACTCAGGGTCGGATGCTAATCAGTTTTATTGAGTGTTGGGTTTGGGGTATTTTGAGGGTTTCTATACAGCACCACATCAAATACCTTACTTAAACTGAACTACTACMCACCACAGGCACGGCACTAGTCTTGTTCAGCAAGATAAAAATGATACCAGAGAACACTACCAGATTTTTTTGCTACGATCCATTCCTCACATTGGCTCTGCGTGTCACCCAGGAAACATACTTTCTCCTTACTGCCAGTGAAAGCAGATACAGTCCCATAATTTAATCCCCTGTATGGGGGTCCCAAAAAAGAAGTCTCATTGAATTAGGCTTCGTCGCTCCTAAAAGCCCTCCGAGAGCAGTTCTGCAGCCGGCCGCCCTGCCGCTCTGCTCCCGCTGCTGGGCCCGTGCAAGGCAACAAGTGTCACTGCCTCCGCTGATCCGGCTCCCGTTCTTCCATCTCAGCTTAAAGTCTCCCCTAGCAGCTGCGGAAGCTAATACGCGCGGCTTTGCACTGTTGTTCCTCAATAGCTGCTCCCTTGAGTTTTAATCTCATAAGCTGTTAATGCACAACTCTGTGCTAAGTGGCAGRGCTCGCCTTTCTGCTTACACAAAACTTCCTTCCCTCCTGTTTAAGTGTGGCAAAAGTCACTCCTTAAGTCCCCAAACCTTGACTTAAATATCATTCTGTTCTAACCCAGCGAGAGCCCAGGTGGTTTCCTTCCTACTGTGAGCCTTCCTTTCCTTTCAAAGTATAGTGGCCAGGCTCTGCCTTCACCGTTCTTTGGATCTATTTAACTACGCCTAGTCTCGTATTTTGGCAATCCCATTTGCCACAGCCTTGATATTTTCACTAATGGAGAGGGGAGGGGAAAAAAGAAAAAAAGGGGAAAAATAAAAACATGTCTCAGCCCAGAGGCAGCCAAGCTGTGTCTCCGGAGACGCACGCAGCTGCCCCAGCTGCCTCCGTGCAAGCGCTCTACCACCTGGCCAGCAGCGACGCAGGGCTGCAGCGTGACCATGGTCCAGGAGGAAGGGCAGAGAGGCCGCTGAGCCAGCACCACCCCTCTCTCTCTCTCAAAAGGAAGGAGCTGCCCTTACCCTTCATTTGTGTACTGCTTCCCCCTCCGTCTGCTCTCCAACATGTTCCACTTCGCTCCCAGCTGGACCAAGAGTTTAGTATCTGACTCGGTTGTTCAAAGGAGTCGATCAACCAGCCACTAGCTGCACTAGAAAAAATACATACTGTTCTGTATGAAGCGGTTCATCAAGCATCCCCAGCTTCTTGGGCCTAGATGAGACAAGTATGAAGTTAAAGCGTCTAGCACTTTCACGGGAGATACGAATCATTCAGCTGTTTGGGCACAGGCTTCTCCTGGGCTTTCATGACCAACTAGACTGAGGAGCCTTTTTCATGGGTAATCCTCAAGATAGAAATAATTTAAACTCCCAAATGCAACTCATCCTACAGGATCTATTTTCTGAGCAGTGTGGGAAGGGTACCGGCCTGCGTAACCATTTATTAGCACAAATAGGAGGGTATGTTTAACTCCGCAGAACGGGTAGAACATAGGACTATTAAATACAATTCTGATTAGTTCTGCTGAGAGCAAAATACCAGCTGGAGTCTAGAGTAACRTAGGCATGCTATCAGCAAACATGCACGGCCAATGCATCTGCAGGCACATATCAGCTGTGACCGTGCGGGAGCCTCAGACTTGAACACCAGAACCAAGGCGTCTCAGTCACATGTCGTGCTTTGATATTTCAAGTTCTGCTCCTCTGCTAAACAAAGCCGACCACTTTGTCTCAAGAATGCCGTGGTCTTAGTTGCACAACAGGAACGACAGTGGCTAAAACCAAGTTTTCCCACGTGATGGCCTCCTACCAGTAGCCTTACTTCGTCCGCTTTCCAAGCAGGACTACTGCCACCCAACACAGCTATTACAGAGTCCCGGACTCTGGAAACATGCACACAGCATGTTGCACGGTGTACACGGGAACAGCTCCCGCAAATCAGCCTGCCCATCTGCAGCCATATTCGTTAACAGCCCATCGTTTAGATCCTATTGCAGAAGTTAATGAAGCCTCTTTGCGAGAGGGCAACCTCCCTGAACAGAAGAAGATAAATAATGTATATAGAAGGGGGCTGGGAGAGAAGTGGCRCATCCTTGCAAGGTCATGCTAGAACGCATCAGTGGCTGGCTGAGGTTGGGCTCCTCTGTTAAGAAGCCGGGAGCTATTTATGACTCATGTAATTAATTAATGCCAACGGGCGTTCTGCTGCAGGCACGTGGGAGACCAAAGGGAAATATGAAGTGAGCAGGTTAGGAAACGCAGTGGAGGTGGGGGAGAAGGATGACATTTCTTGCAGCAAGATATGCTTTCAAGTAATTACCAACAATCCAAACAGCCAGCAGCTCTTTTGGCTACATCAGTACAAAATCAATTAGGAGTTTTAAAAATGCATCAGCTCATATTTCAGAGAGTAGCAGAGTAAGAAATAGCCAACCGAGGCAGAGCAGTTGCGTCCTGCAGCTTCTAGGTGCCACACACCCCAAGACCCACAGATCCTCAGACCCCGCTGGGCAATCCATAAAAATGGTGCGACCAGTAGAGGGAGCATCKCTATGCCTTTGGAATTGTTATTATTTTTGGATGATGAGCATTAAGGAAGAAAGACGGTCTGATTTTATGTCTCTCTACAATCTGAGGACAAAATTAACAAATACAAAAAGACCGAAGAGCTAAGTGAGAAGAGGACGTGCGCCTTKAAAGCTAAGCCCCTCCAGACACTCTGGGCTTCTTACACACAACGTCTTCTCCTTCTGGAGCCTGCTTTCAGATGCTGGGAGCGGACCAAAATCTCGGCGCCCGTTAAGAACGGCGCCATGTCTGTGGCTTCTCTGCTTCAGTTTGCAATAATGTGGTCTCACACCAAACGCCCAACACRGGGCAATGCTGAGTCATGACACAGCGCTCCCACACACATTTGAGGACAATGACAGCTTGACCTAATTTTGTCCCTTTGTTCGTCCTCTGTACAGAGGAGGTCAATCAGTTCCTCCCCCTATCTTTACATCCCCACACATCCAGCACCTAATACATTAAACAGTGAAACAGTAAACACAAATGAAACGCACCACTCCCATCCTCCGACGCCCTGAGGTCCTTCTGGACTCTCCATCTCCCAGGCAGCCTGCATCCTCACTCATGTTTCTTTGTTGCCAATCTGTGGCTAGAACACCTTCTACCGTTTTCCAAATGTACGCAAACACTGCCTCGTCTCCCTCACAGAGCCACCTGCAACAAACTCCCTTCCCTCACACAASGAGGATTCAGATTTGCTAACAACCCCGCGTCATTTTCCATTTTATTTCTCTGTGCTTTTCTTTTCTCTCCGGACACTCGCAGAGGCCGAGCACCATAGACAGCATCAGTCTGACACTGCCGTCYGGAAGAGCAGCAGAAACTGCCTGCAGTTTCTGCCCTGGCTGGGAAAGCCTGGGAGGCTACAACACGCTCCCATTCAAGCCTTTCCCACCTGCACTGTCTCGAGGATCTTTATTCTTATGCTCTGATCACTGACAAAGCCCTCAGATCCTGGCTAGTGGGACTGCCTACCACTATCCACTACTCTTCCGGAGCAAACCCAAGCAAATCAATAGTGAAAGGATCTTAANAAAAAAAAAAAAAAAAAAAAAAAAAAAGCATGTGAAGTAGCCACCGGTTTTAGCAACAAATATATATGAACAAGCAGAACAAGAGCAAAGTACTCCTTTCTGGTGGGCTGAGAAATAACACAAGCCTAAGTCTCCAGGGTAAAACACGAGCGAAGTAAACGACAACACGAACACCCACTTAGCATTCGTGCTACATCCTCCCGATCTGAGCCTCACCAGCTTTAAGAACGCTTCTGTTAAATACTGTAATACTCCCAATTATGAATGATCCGGATTGTTTATTTTCAAAACAGATCCCCTCTGGGAGCTCCCATAAGCTTAAGACAAAAGCAATTTTAAAGAGGTGTTTCAACCTCTTTTGGCTACACGGTATCCAGAGCTGGCTTGATTYCCCTAATTATTTTATACTGACCTTGAGGATATTTCGGCCATTAAAAGACTCCCGTTCCTTGAAAGATGATTTACCAGTCACTGTACTGCTTTGCTCTTCAGCTGTAAAGAGAAAAGCCACCACCACAGTGAGCTTCAGATAGGAGAACCATGTGTACTGTACTTCACTCCYCCACCCTTCCCATCCCCAAATCTGCTGCCAGCTAATAAACCACTTTTGCCCAATTCTTCATGCAAAAATATTTCCGCTTAGATTTTAAAGAGGACAACACAGCTAACACACAGGAACTGGTGCCTCTATCGGGTCATCTAAGTTACCTGGAGGAAACACCCTAAATTACAGCTACCGCTAAGGTGATTTTTTAGGGCTGCTGGCTCAGTGCAACACATCTGCTTCTCTTTGGCTGATTCTAAATTCCACATCCTGCCAGGATAAGAGTCAGCAGCAGCAAGCACTTGCACTGCCTGGAACGGCACCAAATACCAGACTGAGCGTGTGAGCGTAATGCTGAATGCGTTCCGAACTGCACCTGTACAAGTSTTCACCGCCTACTCTGCGAAGCATCCCTGCACACCGCATGCATGCAGGCACACAGCTACACATGAGGACACCAAGAATAGCAACCTATGCCTATAGCAACTGCCAAATGCCTACATCTTGCATCAGTTTCCCCAGAGTATGGCTRGATTTCGATATACAGACCCTAGGTACACGATTGTTCTTTCCACAGGACCCCTGCCTCACTCAGTGAATAAATTCARTATTTCTTTCTCATCTCCAGCATCAACTGCGAAGTCCCACTCGTATCTGACACACTATTCAAACCTCGTATGGAATATAAAACGACTTCTGCGGCCGTCCGTATAAAGCTCTCACCACTGTGTCCGAATGCCTCACACGTATTACGTGTCTGAACGACCCCATCAGACTAGATGCTGCTGCCCACACGCCTCAGCTAACGGAGAGCAACACCAGTACTTTGCGCTGGACTTCCACTGATTTTCAGGGCTCGATCTGACACACCTACACCCTGTCTTTTCAGAATCTCTGCTCATCTGACTTCAATAGCAGCCATCCCCAGAGCCTACCACTGGGTGCCCAGAAAACCCTAACACAATCTGCTGTTATCACTGTCCACACAGAGACTCTCAGAGACCGTAACCGGAGAACATTCACACTAACCTATCAGCGTCGCACATAACCCCTATGCCAGTGAAAGCTATGAAAAGCTTTAGTGCGACGCTGCTAAGGCTTGCAAACCACACACCGGTGCCAGAGCATACGCATGTCTGCACACGGAGAACAAGGCTGTAATATACAGCCCCTCCCTAACGCAAGGTATCTGAGGCTGCTTTATAAGTAACGTGATAAGAGCGATGCTACAGCCTGCTAGAGCAGACAATCTTTTGGCAGAGACAGCAGACACCATATACTCAATAACAGCTCATATTCAGCCTCACCGCAACCTGAATCTGATTTAACGAGAAAGCGTACTTTGAGACACAGGAATCACGTTCCTAAAGCGACAAGCAATCTCTAACTTGACCAAAGAGGATCAAGTGTTCTTCTTGCTTAAAGGTTAGCACAGCACGCGAAGGTGTTACCAAATCTCAATTTACTGTTGGGGCAGAGAGAGCCCAAGGCCTCACATGGTACCTGAATGCTTTCCTTTCAGATCTGTTCCAGAGCTTGTGAGTGTTACCAGTGTTTTTGTAGCCAAGAATCTTAGAAAGCAATCAGAGAGTATCTAAAGCATGGCCGCTTTCTCCAGCTCTGCCAATGGCTTCTTCAATGACCTCCCCCTACAATCTTCTAAGTATTTTTGAGATTAAGAAAATTGTAAAATTAAAACAAATAAAGAAAATATATAATAAAGCCAACAGTTACTGACCAAAGCACCCCCTGTTCAGTTTGTTGCTTTAAATACATTTAATGGTAAKGATCAGGTATACCCACCACTTGGATCTTTCCTGAAGAGAGTGTTCATGACAGTAGCGTGGAGTTTCACCCTATCCCAYTCTTTCAGCATCAGGCCGGAGGCCACAAATCGTTCCACCAGTTTGTCAGCTATCACCTGCAATCTGCGAAGGCAAAGAGAGAAAGAACAGAGCAAGGCAAACCAAGAAGAAACCCCTGTGTTGTCAGCTTTTCACTTTTCAGCCAGAGAGGAAAGCATGTGTGAAAYGAAGTCTCTGCATGCATATGGGAAAACTGCACAAGCCTCTAACGGAAAGATAACAAACTCATCAGAATTCTGCCAGGCAAATCAGTTCTCATGCAAAAAGTTCTGGCTGTTTTGCAAAGCTTCCTCGGTGATCACTTCTGCTGCAAATACTCCACAAAGAAGGGYAAAGCAAGCAAAGCAGAGAGTTTGCTCACAGTAAAAAGACAGATGTTACTGTCATTTGAAGCATGCATCTCTCTACCGCCATGAAACATAATACGATTCTCCTTGCAAGTGCAAAARTCTCAGACCCACAGAGGAACTTGGCTACCGTGACTCCAGGAAGATCGGCTCCGCGCAGAGGCTGTCATTTACACAGTGCACCAAGAGTGCTGGGCCACAGCTCAGATCTTCTCTGTCCCAAATAAGCAACYCAGTCACTGGCTTCATTTCCAGGAGAACCCAGAACATGACGACAGAGGGCACAAACCCAGAGGACACATTCTGCTCAATGCTCTAACTTCTGAGCTACCGAGCAAGCCGAACCAGAGCACTATTGCCACCTTCCTGTCTGGCTGTGGTCTGGGATGAAAGCAGCTGTGGCCCCAGGGACCTGCAGTGTCTCAGCCTTACCAAAAACAGCAAGGATGTGCTACACCARCAGTGTCCCATCCACTAAAACGACACAGAAGCAGATTATTCTGYGAAGTAGGATTTGGACCACCTCACCACTTTCAAGCAGTTAGAGAGCACTCTAACTCCACTAGGTGCCACCACAGTGGTTTCTCAGCTGCCATGGGAAGGCAGAGACACAGCTTCTCCGCTGTGCTTCCRGGCGCTGGCTCGGACAACACCGCAGGCTTTGTGCAGCCCCTCGGGGGCTTCCAGCAGCCACCTGACAATTTCAAGATTTGCAAACTCCTGATTGTCATGGATTTCTACCACTTACTTTCTGGCTTTACATCAGTGATTTTTGAAATTAGCAATGACAAAGATTAAATGARTATCATTACCGACAATACTAAAACAAATTAACAGAGAATAGCTCAAGTGAAAATGGTGCTTTATTACGTTATAAAGTTAATCAAGGAAATAAAACAAATTAGAATGAATTATAATGGAAATTATTTGCCATGTGGGAGGCATCAGAGCATGATCTCTCTCTCAGTCTGAGCCATTATATGTGCAGAAGGGCTTGCCAACCCCTAATACTGTCTGCAGTTATGCAAGCTAAGTCAGGGTAAATCAAATCTCCTGCTTTATAGCTTAAGCTGATCAAGATCATCGGAAGATCAGGAAGGAACTCCACCCCTCAGCCATGCCAGGAACCACTCAGAATAGCTAGCCAGACATCTTGCATGAGACAGGAAGGCACACACCTCTCAAACACTGGCGGCCGCCACCTGGTCTAGCACAGCAAACCACACGGTCACCACTCTCCTCTAGTTTTGACCTTGCAGCTGAGAAACCGTGATTTCTACCTGCTTTACCAACTTCCCCGCGCAAAAGGCAGCTCTACTGAAACAGCACCCAGGTTTTAGCAGGCAAGAAGTGCGTGGAGCTGTTCAGCAGTAATCTGTCTAGCAGACCGGAAAGCAAAGTGAAGTTTTACGGAAGAAATCTCTTCTTTATAATCTCTAGTTGGCCAACATGTTGTCTCTTGAAGTCTCAGCAGAGGCAAAAGAAATTTTCAGTGCTCTAAATCAACTCAAAAATATCTTCTTTCCCCTCTGCAAAACTAAACATTTGCCAAACTCTTGCTACCAGCTAAGGGACTGTATTAGGACAGAAGTGCCAGTTCATCCTGCTGTGAGAGATGAGTTAATTCACAGGTAAGGACAAGACCGGCCTGGGTTGAAGATAAAAGCTTACAACCACGTGAYCCTCTCTGAGCTCACCGCTATGCAAAAAGCAGATGATGTGTTTCAAAACAGAAGTCTAGAGGTCTTTAGGTGCCAGGCAAAGCACAAGATCTGGGTTTGGCCAAGACCTCAGCTAGCAGACCTCTGTGAAGGACAGAGGAGTCGTTACCTGTGTCACAAGCATCTCGGGTGTGGAGGTCATTTCCAGTTTCAAGACAAGGTGGATTTGAAGATCCCATTTCTCTCCCCAGCCAAAAGCAGCTCTGCCACCCCACACGTGCACATCAGCATTTTCTGCCAGCATTAATACTAAACAGGTTCTCAGCAAAATAGGTATGGCTGACATCTGGATCAGACTGCAATTTTAGTATGTACCAATTCAAGCTGTGCACAGACCCCGGCAGACATCACCACAGCACTTTAGTCCCTGCTTACGCTCTCCAGGATTTCTCTATAGCTCCTCAGGTCGCAGGCTTATTTCCAATTGTACAAGCAGTCTTGCAAGCACTGCGCTTTGGAGACGATTGGGAATTGGTGATTAAGACAAAAAGAGGGCCCCAGCTCAGCTCTGAGGGCTGACATTTTGGTCACTTTCTCCAAGAAACCCAGTGAAGGGCATTTAGGTCATACTACTGCCTCTGTCTCATCTTTCTGAGTGCTTCTTCCCTATTTCTTCCCGCACTTCTTTTCTGTCTCCTGGCTGGTGTCTAGCTTGTCGTGCTTCTCCACCCTCCCCATCTGTTTTATCTCATCTCTTTCAGGGCAGGACAGACTTCAAAGAGGAAGAGTTGAGAAGGGGAAAAGAAGACTTCAATTCACGCTGCCTCCCAGCAATCCTTACGTTTTCCTTTTTCTACCGTTTTCTTATTCCACTTCCGATCTCTTACTTCAACACAGCCTCCCAAAATGCGGTTTCCTCCACGGTTCTAAACAGGGGCCCCTGCCTTGTTTTCTCAGCCCTTGGGCAAAGGAGATGCCAGAACACATCCTTTTCTTCCCTGAGCCGGTCCCTGCTCAGAGTCTTCCTCCTCCAGCTGCATTGCTCTGGGCTCCCTTCCTAGCTCTCCAATGTCCTCTGGCAAAGGGACCAGATAATGAGAGGGCAGCACCACTAGAAAAAAAAAAGATGGCTAAAGCTCTTTTTGTTCCATCTCTCTGCCCCGTTTTCTCATTCACGTCACAAAMAACAGCACATGAGCATAACAGTTCTTACATTTCCCCAGGACAGGATCTTTGAGAAGGAACGTAGAGAAAAGAAAATGTTGCCACTGATGATGTTTTTGTCAAAAACAAGATGGAGGAAGGTTGCCCAGATACCACTGCATCCTAGTCAGCTCTGGACAGATCTGCTTTTAGAGTCTTCTGCTAAAACYGTCTGTGACAGAGGCAAACAGCACAAACACACACAATGGCATCAACCAGGCTTCGACCTTTAACTCCAGCAACTYTGAAGACAGACATTTCGCCCCTGTGAGCATTTCAGGCTGCTTACGGACACAAMACAACAACTCCGTAATCAAGTCACGCTTTTCAGAGGACCTTCTGGTGTAACTGGGATTTAAGAATAATTAAATGCTGCAGAATATGTCGGGCTGTCCAGATTAATCCGCTTTGCAGGCTGGGAATTAGGCAGCAGAGGCCAAGTCGTCCTGCATCTCAGGAGTACCTCCTTGGCCATCCTACTGCTGCGCAAGCCACGACGTCATTATTCAATCCGACACACTGCTACAGAAACAAATGGCAGCTTTCAGCAGCACCACCGGTGACCGATTTAGAGAGTGAACACATCACAGCCTTAACTGGGTTAGGAAGTAAGAATGACTTAATCTTTCTGACTACTGACCCAATAACTGCTAGCAGTAGCCACCAGTTGGGGTGGGTTTCTTGGTACACCCATACTGCTGCTTTGGCACTCTCCGCACATCGAAGGGAAATGAAAGAAAGGAGCATGAGGAACTCACCGGTCCGAGCCATCCTTCATGCGAACTTTTGCATACAGGACATCTGTCATGGCAGGATCATCATTCATGTATTCCACCCCTGCCACCTCCACAGTCAGGGGTTTGCCTCCAGCAATCTGGCTGCGATGCAAGAGATCCCGTATGTTAAAATACGAAATAACRCATCTGCTTTTGAAACACACCGCATAGTACTCTTCACGCACATGCTAAGTATTTGGTTTTTACTAATGAATGAAATGAATACATTTTTTGCCATAGCTAAATACAACTTCGAGGTTAAGTGAAATATAACTGTTACACAGACATTATGGAGCAGTGCACTCCACAGAAGATGTATTTCCCATATATTTATGCTGTTTGCAATGCAAAATCCCAAAACAAAAAAATCCTCCATAATTTCTAAAGTTTAAGAACTGCTATTGTCTCAAGAAATACTGTAAAAATCTTTAAATACATACTTCTACTGTTTTGGACATATGTTAAGTCAACTTTACAGTATTCATAGGCCATCTCAAGGCAGAGGTCTCTAGTTTTTATAAAACCCRTCGGCAATAATACGGTATAATTTCTAAATCCAAAGAAGCTCTTGTCTTCCCATAAAGAGATCAGTTGTGACACAAAGTCTCCAGTTCATCCATTTGACTGGGAAAAGCGCTCAATACYGAATGCAGTTTTAAGTATATTTCAATATGCACTTAAAAACACTGGAAATAAAGAACTGCTTTATAATTGCCTCCAGCTACTCTCGCACGAAGGCAAAGCCTCAAACCTGTGCGTGATACAATATGCACTCCCACACCTGCAAACGCACTGGGAAGTGTGTGTGCTTCCAAGCACACCGCCTCCTTGCCTCTACCACCAGAGCATCACAGGGAGGCAGAGCGCTGCGGTGAGAGCTCCCTGTGAGAAAGTGCTGTTGTCTCATCTAACTCCGAGCTCTCATGGAAAGTACAGGGAGTGTCTGGGCAAGCAGAACTAATAAACATAAGTTAACAATATGAGCATGACTTTGTTCTAACCTTGCTCACTTTTGTTCAGCCTGCCTGAGAGACTGCCTTTGAGGTTTTTAGTAAAATTTCCAAGCTGGAATAAAGAGAACACGGTTTCCTCTTCTAGTGCATTTACTGGCACAAAAACTGGCACCAGTACACAGTCAAAGGCACGTGAGGCATATCTTTCTTCGTAGGCACTGCCTGMATTTAGAAAAGTAAATGAACACTAATGAAGGTGAATGCGGACAGAGGGCAGCCTAAATCAATTTAAAAAGTAYATTCCTTTGGCCACGGTTGGGAAAATAACCTAAATGTTATACTCAAATGCTGATTCCTCCTCCACCCAAGGAAACAGCGGGTAACTATTTCCTCTGTCTCAGTCCCATCCACTTCGGAGGAAGAGAGCATCTTCCAAGCATTGAAAACAGGCCCTACCACTGGAAACTCACTCACATATCTATTTAACAGCTGGGGGAAAAAAAAAAAGCCTTAATTCTAGAGGAGGAGGCGAAAATTTTGGCCATGCATTAATTCTCACAGACATTAGCAGGGGTAACATGGCTAWACCCTCCTGTTCTGAGGTAAAATTAAGAAAGTGTTCTACATGCAAAAGGTTTGCAGAAAAAAATAATAAGCAAACCAGCCCTTTAGGCCATCTCCAATTTCTAAGCTGTAGAGAGATAAGCTAATTACAGCGTCATTCAAACACATTTACAGTTATAACATCTGCAGTTTGTTGTTTAAAGTCTATGAGAAAGCCACAGTCCTAGAGCACCAAACATTTCAGATTGATTACTCATACGGCTTCTGCTGGATTCCCCACACACAGCTCCCTGCATCCAGAAATGCATGTCAAGGACACCTCAGCATCTGCTCTGAGGCAGGAGGGAAGCAGCATGCTGGAGCCCATTGCAGGCAGCATGTGAAGGTAATGGTGCTCTCCTCTGCAGCAAGCAGGAATAACAGCAAAAGTTCTTCACACAGAAATAATGGAGATTGCTGTGAGAAAAGGAAAYGACTAGAGAAGATTTTCAGGCAATGCTGAGGGCTCCAGCGAAACTACAAAATATAATTACATTCTCTGCTATTGCTCAGTGATTTTTGATGCTTCTATTTGAAATGTTTCAGCCTTTTTCTAGATTTCCAGACTGCTGAGTTGTGATCTGCTATTGAGCTGCTCCCCTCTTCATTCTTCCCTGCCAAAGACAGCTTGCTTCTTTCCCCCACGCGTGCCCTGTGATTACACCCCCTYTGTCACACTTACTGCACAAAGTCCTCTTTGCATCTCTGCAGGAGGTCACACGCTTTCTGGATCTCTTGTTCATTCAGCAGTACCAACGTCCCGAGAGTCAGATGCAGCTTTGCAGGGTTCTGGAACAGRCTGCTACTGACCCCATGATCCTACAAATCAATCAATAAATCATAGATTGAGGCATCTCATCTCACGCGCACACACTCCTTAATCAGAGGGAAAAAGATGACAGAGAAGGGGTACCTGGTCACAGACAACAGAACTTTTCTCTCTCTGCCACTGGCCCAGCTGAAACAAGAGATAACGYGTTCAGGGACTCTGTGAGCGGGTGAATGCAGCCCAGCAGGGAAGTCACAGCCCACCACTACACATACACACTCACTGCCTGCAGGCCTTTTCAGTGGACTTGCTAAACAGCAGCCTGCACACTGCATCAGGGTGCACCATGACAGGCTGGAACTCAGGACACAGGAGCGGCAGCCCTGGCTCGTAAGGGCTTTAGAGGGGAGACTTCCACAGTAGGCAACGGCAACTGCGCCGCGTCAGCGAGAAACTCGGCACAAGTCAGCACAGACTTAAAACTTGGGTTAAGTGCATTTTTTGTACAATAAACCCGGAGCGAGCTGTAGCAACAAGCTCAAAATGGTCTCTAAATCCTGTTCAAACATAGGTTGTACCTCGCAACACACGCACAGCTAATACGAACKCTGATAATTACACGTGGCCTGTCCCCATGTGCTCTATAGTTTGCTGAGACGAACTAAGTTTAAATTCTCTTTACAACAAAAGCTACGTGGTATTGCTGGGGAAGAACTGTTCCCAGGTGGAGCAGTAGTTATATTCAGCTTTAAGAAACATGCTCTTTTGTTCTAGGATATTTATAAAAATACCTCAAGGATGGGTAACACACCCATATTAAAACAATTATTTCTACTTAGCGGCCACTTCCCATCAGCTTATTAAATAAACTCTACTTTTAGCTCCCAAAGAAGCCAACACCACTTACCACACCACCAAAACATTTCTGTCTGCAAAAAGTTCGCTGACAGACTGACAGCTTTGAAGCTTCTACCTATGCTTCAGAGTTTGAAATAAAACCTTTCAGATGTTTAAATACTGCCAGTATCTCAGCCTGTCAGAGTTTAAAGCCTCACATCTCACTCAGCATTTTTCATGTCTAATGACAACATCCATATCTTTCTTTACAGCAGCRCTGCTGGGTTGTACTAGAGACCAGCCAGCCTGCAGCCCAGAGCCTGGGGGGCTTGCTCCAGCAGCCAAAGGTTAGCAGAGCTTGGTGGCCCCCAGAAGACAGCATGTGCCCACATCTTGCGCTGCTGCTAATGATTTCACTGCCCACTGAATTTCCTGCACGTTGCAAATCTCAGGACCGTGYGGCAGCCTTGAAACAAACACAGACTGAGTGCTTTCATCATGTCAACAGCACAGGTAAASGGGGGCTTCTCCATCTCGCTTCTCCCCACTGTCCCCTCTCCACCCAGGCTCAGAAAGAGCTGCAGTAGAAGCCTTATCTCCTCTAACTGATGCCGCTGTTAGCATGCACGACAGGACAGGATTTCTCTCCCTCAATCTCTTTTCTTTAAGGGTATCTGTAGCTAGAGGATATTTGGCCCATCACAAAACAATAGCTCAGGTAACAGAAGCTGGGAGAAAGTTCCATTTATTCTCGTCATGGACAATCAGCTGATGTCCCTTCCACAGCGTACACAGACGATGAAGATAGCAGACAGTCACGAGGAAGCAGCTCGTGACAGGTCAGAAAACAAAAAAAAACCCTACCCTGTTTTTTTGGAGCAGGGAATGGGGCAAAAGGGAAGCACAATTTGTACTGTAAATATCAACCAGCCCCAAAAGCAGCATTTTCCCCTGAGCTTTCAAACACCTGAGTGTGGGCTGAGGGCTGACAAAGTGACAGCACATCACCTCCATCTGCCATGTTACCTCTGCTGGGAAGATTAGCAGGGAGGAGCAGCACAGAGTGAACAGGCCGAGACCTAGATAATCTTTCCACTTTACTCCCCAGTATTTCAGACAGCTCCTAAAAAACCTCCTTACACCCCTACTCTTTTACAGGCCGACAGATCCCACATCTCCCCCACACAAAATGGATGCTACGTCAGAGGTAAGTCTCCCTGGAAAAGACGATGTTTCAGCAGYCGCCCTAGCAGCCCTTCGTGGCTGGATGCTGCTCCCTGAGACGCACAAAAGCTTGAGCCCATTTGTCGTAATCCCAGATCACTATTTGCTATTAGCCACTGCCTTGGCRCCTCATGGGAAGCTGCACTCCCCAGTGACAGTAGTCCTCTGCAACTGGACCAGCAGGGCCAAACAACAGCAACTCTGAGCCCAGGAACATGTTCACAGCTTCTGCTAAGGAAAATCACATCCTCATCCACGGAGAAAGAGCCCAAGAGACATGATCCTGTCAACACTGTGATTCTGAGGCTTTGTGGACACCTTCCAAATATCCAAGGAAACCTCTGAGGGTAAGTTACAGCAGTGCATAACTGCAGAYGTGAGGTACAGTGTCAGAGATGGCCACAGGGATCCACTGAAATCTAAGCCTTGCTCTGCATGAGTCTCTCAGGAGTAAGCTCTTCTCTCCCCAGTTTCCTGCTCTGTAAAGGGGAAAGCAGGCACAAGTCTCAGTGAGGAGCGCAGGAGGGCTTCCAGCCCTAACAAAAGCAGGGCACCAGATTAAGGAAGACAAGCTGTCACAGCAAGGAATCCCCCACATACTACAGGGGAAAATGAAAGCTGCAAATTTGCAGAAACCTACTGGCAGATACAAATACATAAACCAGACTTCTCTCTCTCTCTCTCTGTCTCTCGAAAAAATTCACTGTTTGAACTTGACTTTAGGAGACTATTCCCTTTATGCATTATCTGTATGTGACAACTGTCCRTTTTAGCTTGTGCTTCTCTCCCAGACACTGCCCTCTCACGGTCAAAAAACAACTGCCAGATCTGCCAGGAGACCTTAGGGAGCTTACAGCATGCAAGGATCTAAACCAAGAGAAAAGAAGARCAAGCTGGGAGACAGAGTAACAAAAAGGCTGCTGTCTTCCTCATACGATAGAACTGTAAGGTCAGGGAAGTTCCCCTTCCTCCATGACCATAAAACCGCTGCAGGTTTTATGAACTGAAGCAGCATACGTGAGAGTCAGGCAAAGGCAGAAAGCCAGCTGTACAAATTTCCTCAAACTCCRAGGGCGCAGTTCAACAGGATGCAGTTTTTACAAGGTTTTTAGTCCTTCGCTGGTTAGGCTTAATTCTTCTTTGTACCTACACTCCAGCAGCAACACACCTTTAGTCTATGATGCACAGTCGGCCTCAAGCTTCCTGCAGAGATCTTTGGTGGAGAGGGAAAAAAAAAAAAAAGCAAAAGCACTCAGGCTTCCAAACATACAGCCTCTCTTCATCACTACTGTATGCTAGTCATTCCCTAYGTGGAAATGGACTCGTGGTAAAGGATGAGCACCTGACTTTTTCTAATTCCACAGACCAAGAGGGCAACTCATTTCCACTCAGGTTGCCTTAAAAAGTAATTCTTTCCTCTCTCCTTCTTCCAATATTCACAGATAACCTTACGATTTTTTTCTTTAATAGCAGGATACTGCATTCCAGCTATAYGCCCTCTCCCACCGTGATCCACAAACAAAGCAAGCGAGCCAGACAAACAGCAGTTCCTCAGAACTGACTGAAGGACTGCAGGCTGAAAAACCCCTCCTCTTTTCCGTCCACTCCACTCTGAAATATAGTATCTCATTAGCAATGCTTGATATTTACAGGTTGCCATATACTACGACAATCGTATTTCTTTTCCATGCTACATCTGCAGGCTGCTAAGACTGCAAATGCTGTATTTGCACAGCTTTGAAAGAYCCACCTGCGATTTTTCATGGCAGTATTACTGCATGATCAGTCACTTTCCTTTTCCACCTGCATATTCAGACAAACATTTCAGTCTTCCTCACTCTGACACCTATACGACTATGCTAGGAGACTTCCAAGGTCATCCAGTCATCTCAATCTCCCACTGCACCACATCAGTATTGACCTCGTTCAAGTGAGCTTCACCTCAATATTTGTATTAAATTAGCCCCAAAGGAGCCTCTTTTCAACCCTGGTTCACTGTCTGGCTGCACCGACCATGCAGTATCTTGAACGACACTGAAAGTGTTCCGTATCTCCATACCAAGTTCATCTTACAAAAGGTCTTAAAAGGTGGGGGGGAGTTAGACAGCTTATGTCCACCAATACAACACTGTTATAAAATATAGATGAATGGTTGTCATGGTAACTGCTCTAGAGAGACAGAGTCCCTCACAAATGCTCAATGGCTAGACGAAATCTTCACACACACACACATGCACCTGGTCTTCTTCCTTTCTTACCRTTATTAATGAGCTTCATTCAAAGACTGGAGTCTATCTAATTCTGCAATGTTTTGCACCAGCAAATTGCAGCAGGAAGAGAAGTACACTGCTTCCTATCACTGAAATCTATTCAGATTTCTTTAAGCATCCTGAGAAATCCCGTTGCTTTGGACAAATCTATAAGCTCTCTTATTGCTCTGTGAGGCACAGTTTTGAATTACTGTTTTTCATTACTGATGTGCTTTCTAGCAGACCCTGCTGTGAGATAAAGTGGTATTAGAGTGGCATTACTGGCTGTGGAGTGATTGAGAGACATAYGGGGCTGCAACATACTCCTTGAACTAACAGGCAGCAATACATCTAGGAACCCTTTTGCTAGTGCTAGGAGGAGAAAGGGTAGAAAAATAAAGCACCATACATTGCCAGGCTATACATATGCAAACCTCCAAATACTGGCCCCTGCCTGGATTCTGCGTTTCAAACTAAAAAACGGAAGCTCTAGCGCTGAAATAGGGAGCACCAAGAACACTTCAGACCCTCCTGAAGTGCAGAGGGCACTAGCTCAGGCACAGAGCAGTGCTAACATGACCCTGCAGCTGGCAGGCCAGGGTGCCCTGTCCTCACGCTCACACGGTAGGGACAGTGGGAGTTAGAGCCCCAGCCCACCTGCCTCCACCCACACAGACTCGTCCTGCTACGGGGCTCTTCCTGCTGACACCGTTTTGGAAGATTCCTGAAAGCCCCTTACTGCAGCGAAGGGCAGACTGTGKCCGAGCCCTGGGCTCTCTCATACACGTTGCTATGCTATCGTCAGGAAGATTCAYGTCTAGGTGCTGATTTTGAACACAGCTCAAGTCACAGGTAACTGGAAGCCAGAATTAATTGCTAGGCTGAAATGCGTTCTTACAGGCACATCCACASTGCAAGATCTCTAACCACAAAGCAAAGCCTTAAAGGACTCGGTGCTGTTCAAACACAGGACAAAACAACTGCGTGAGAGATAGAAAGTAAGGCAAGAGGAGGGAAAAATAACAYGAACAGCCTGGTCAACACTGGCCTCAGCACATCTCTGACCAAAYTTGAGCGTCTGCAAGCTTTCTAGGCAAAGCAGCATGGGCAAGTTTACAGAGGTTCTCACGTACCCCAGAACATCCAGATGTTCTTCTGAATGTGAGTGACAACACAGGGRAAAGCACCAAGATGATTCTACGAAAGTGTTTCTACGTGGATGACAGACACCGTCATTGCTGCCTAACCAGGGTTGCAAATTGATACTTAAGAGTGAGCAAGAGATGAACAATGTGACAGGGAGAGAGCAGGAGGGGTCTGGACAGCAAGTATGATCACAAGCAGAGACTGGGCCAACGGAGGGATGCATAGACGTGACTATAGCAGCAGGCAGGAAAAATGTCTTCTGAAAGGAAAAGAACTAGTCCTACGTGAAAGTCAGTGTGTTGCAGGAACAAAGACACAAGAAGAGAGCTTGGATGCCAGCATTATCTGCAAAGATGAATAAAAGAGGCTACATCTTCGAGATGTCACGCTTGAAGGATTCACCGGACACAGGCAACTGGGAGGCAAGAACCTAGCAAGACGTACAAGATGACACTGAGGTTACCGGCCTGAGCAGCAGACAGGTCCACAGGGAGGACCAAAAAAGTTCCACAGGACCTGCCAACTGACAACTAGAGAGAGGAAGAGGATCAGACGGGCAGAGTCCAGGATGCCAAGGCTTCAGACAGAGCAAGGCCAGCCACGTCTAAAGCGACAGACAGGTCAAGGGAGACCAAGAGAAAGGGCTGCAACAGTCACAAGCCCAGCTGAAAGGAGATAAACGGGAAGAGGAACACCAGGCTCAAAGCAGCACTCTCAGCTCCGGGGTAACTGCGTGAACAGTCATTGCCAAAGCCCCATGCTGAAGTCATCAGCCCCGCAGAGCACTGCCTTTCTCCCACGACTTTGGTGCATTCCTCACCAAGCACTGGGACTAGCAACCAACAGAGGGAGCCAGGCAACCGCCAACACCCATCCAAAGTCTGGTACTGCCAGCCTCGGAAAGGACCWCTGCCTTCACTGCACTCCAAGCCAGCTGCACATCTCAGTTTTTCTGTCCACCAAACACTTTCTCAGGCTAATCCTGTCTTCAGGGCTTTTCTTTAATGAACTSTGGCTAATGGGGACAGAAGATTGAGACAGTGATCTCCTCTTAGCCAAAGGAAAGGATGCTCATGGCATTGTACGGCTTGCTAACTCCTGGATCTACTGGTTAATTTTGGCCGTATTTAACATCAAGTAGAAACCTCAGTGCACATCGTGGAAGTAGGCAGCTGAGTGCAGAAGAAAGACCCAAATCAGTACAGCCAGGAAAGACAAGGTTGCAAAGGAAGCTCAGTTCTGCTCCTAGAGAGCAGACAACTCACATGCAAATGACCACAAGAACTTCAGTTCTTTTAAAATAGGGAATAGTTCTAGTAAAATAGGGAATACACGACTTTCACTTCATTCTGTTCCTCATTTCCCTACGCCTATTTCCTACTGCTCCCAATAAAAGACCTGAAGACAAGCAGAAGGACTGTCAGCGCAGAGTCTCCTGGGGAAGAAGGGAAGTAATTAGGTTTGCAAGATGGCATGTGCTACCAAGCCGTTTTTTCACCGAGCTCCAGTAATGACACCCGTCTTCATTCACTGTCAGTTACCAAAAGAAAAGYGAGATAGACACTGCAAACATGTGAATTCCCACCTGACTTTACAGTTATGTAGCAATCATATAAAATGCACAAAGGTCCACTACATTATTTAGTGGCTTTTGTATAAAAAAGAAAATACCACCACCATCCTTTCACATCTCTGAGTATCTTCCCACCTAGGAAAATCTCTGCAGAGAACAAAKTATTTTACAAACAATTTACTAAATAAGCCATACCATGTTCCAGAAGATTTGCTAATAGCATTCAATAAATTCACAGTATATCCACCAAGTTAAGTAAAAGGCTTGTTAAAAACACCTTGCTAGGAAAGGTAACGAGGCCTTGAAGGTAAACACCAAAGAGCTACCTCAATAAACGAAAACAACACCCTGCTGAAGGGCTTCTGCTCAWTTTCAATTCTTTCGTGGATCCTTACCTTTGAGCATTTCTCCAACACTTCCTCCCTGAACTGCAGGAACTTCTCCTGGATTACAGGCTGGTTGAGAGCAAGGGACAAGAAGTGTGTGAAGGGCTGCTTCTTCCGGAAGCTCTCAAGAAGAACATCAATACGCGTCCGGGCTGAGATGACGCCACTGCGCTGCTGTCCTGTAATCACTACAAGGAAGCAAAGCAACACCTATCTGGCTTTCCTGAAGCYACAGCTAAACAAGTGACACCCTACTCCCACGCCCATGTAAAATAGAAAGTAATTAAATGGACTGTGATTTTGCATGATACTGATCTGTGCACTTTAAAATACCAGTTGTAGGATACCGCGAAGGTAAGACTCTGWGTCCTCCTGGATAGTTAGTTACGCTGTCACTGCCCCCATGGTTGATCTGAATCACAATTCTCCTTTAAATGACTACCAAACAGAAGAATATGGAGAGGCCAGGAGGGAATTACAATAACCTGCATAACAGCGCCYCTCAGCTCTTAGCCCAGGGTTATCTTATCTCACTAAAGAAGATATAGGAACTAAAACCCCCGACTGTGCAGAGAGAAGTCTTGCCAAACTGTCTGCTTGACTTAAAATATCTGACACGGCTGTGCTTTCCCGCGTAAAAACAGGACGATGCCATCAAAGGTATCCCTCTGTTCTCAAGAAAGTCAGCTCTGCATGTCTAAAAAACAATAAGCTAAGAGTCTGTCACTTCAGCGGCTCTTCAGATTTCTAGAGCATTATTTTAAGTTTTCATAAAGGCAGTCTCTTAGTCAAGCTGAAAAAGAAAATCTATCAAAGATCAAGTTGGCCTACGYCGTTTGTGCTTGCACTTCAAGCCCCAAACAGAGAACACTTGAGTTTGAAAGGGAAGGATGACAAGGAGCAAGATTTTCTTTGCTTCCCGTTATTCYGTGTTTTCAGCATCTCTCAACCTTCCCGATAGTCCTTCATGGCTCTCAGGGAGAAGTCAAGACCCACTTATTGAGAAGCACTAGCACATTCCTATGCAGTAAGACAGTCAGATTCCCCCGGTCATTTCTTCCCCATAGCTCTGTTATGAACATAACTGCACTGTAACAGTTATCACCAYGAAGTGCGTAAGGGGCCCTCCAGATATCCACTTAGGCAGAAATCCACACGGGCCAGCCCTTACGAGCAATGCCTTCTTTCTTTTTAAGTCACTGGAAGCGACTAGAAGGAASACACAGTATACAAAGGCCTGCTCTTGCCGTAAGGATCAAGCAACAGCACCAGAAAAGCAGCAACATCACCAAAATGCTTCTCATACTAAAGAAAATCTTAACCTGCTTTATAAGAGTCTATAGACAAGGAAAATAAAATTAGGAGAAAATTGAAGCGATTTTTCCAGGGTCATAAAGTGAGCCAGTGACATGCCAGAGGCAGGAATAAAAGGAAGCACATCTCCTGTTCCTCCCTCCCCACAAAAACTATGGCTGCAGCAGAGCTGATGAGAGAACAATCACTTTATATAGGTTAAAGCTCACCAATTTCTCCCTCCACTCCAGGCCTGGGAATGCTGATTGAGGTTCGAGTCTCTGTTTCTAGTCTCTTCTTGGTCTCTCCCTTCTTCCCAATTATGTACCTGAAGGCATACAGGTGCAGGAGTCACTCACACAACTTCTCTGCTCCACTCTCCATCAAGCATGTCCAGCCAGAAGATAAACCATGCCCTGAGTCGGCCCCGGGCAGCCAGGCTGGGTCCCCCATAACTCTGTATCTCAGTGCTACAGGGATGCCCAGACTCAGCTCCACAAGCAGGATGCGGTCCGGGCACAGAGGCCACTGCTGGGACTCTGCGTAGAACCGGTCTAGGACAACACGATGATGTTGAACCGTGGCTAGTAATTTGCTTAAGCTAAAACAAGTTGGGCCTTGACAGCTCTTCCCAGCACTTCCTGCTACAGCATACTCGCAAGCTGGGTTATTCCATTTGACCATTTTTCCAGACGAGAAAGAACTAACTGCACTTTTTCTGGCTTGTGCTTTGTTCAAGGCGGTCATTTGTCATCCAAACACACAACAGAATAACTTTCTTTTTTTCCTACATTTCAGTAATACTATTGTACCAATAAAACTGTCAAAAATAACTAGATAAAGCTTTGAACTCCATTACAGGCTTCCTATTGAATATCATATTTGAGTTGATAGTCAATTCCAGTTGTGTGTGCTTTTTCTCAAAGCTTTCTCAATCTCCCCCAGCCAGGCTGCTCATCCCAGTTCTTCCTCCCCTTCTTCCATCCTCCCTGATGCTCTTACGTTCAAGGGAAGAGATGCTCAAAAACTATCCTACCAGCAAGAAAGCACCACCTGCTGTCTCTGCCATAGCAAAGGCTAAGTCAAACRTGGAACCACTGCACTAGAAAGACATTGTCATTTTTCTCCTCCCTAACACAAGACATTCACAAATGGAATACATTTCAGAGATCTGGCACTTGCCCCTGACCAAAAATAAAAATAAAAATAAAAAAAATAAATAAAATTCTGCATACAAATACTTCCTCAGCCAGAGTAACTCAGAGAAGCCAGAAACACACAAGCTTACTTGCAAAGCGTACTGGGAACCTCCACTCTGCACTGGAAGCCTTTCTCGGTCTCTTCCACCACAAAGGCATCACACGGTTCATCTGCAGAGTCACCAGGGCCTACTAGGAAAAAAAAAAGAAAAAGAAAAGAGAAAAGGAAACCACCACCACCAAACTGTTTACAACCTTTATAAAGTTTTTATAAAGTACAATAGTCTCACAGCCATCTTCTCCCAAGGTTAAATAAAGGAACAAATAGACTCCCCTCAGTGGCAGCTAACTGCTTTTTATTTCACCTTACTACCAGCTCTGCAAAATGTAATAACTGCTTCTAAATCTGCCGTGCTTGGAGGCATAGAAAGGCAGTAGTTACAGCTCAAGTTTTCTCTTGGCTCTAGTTTGTACAACTCCCTGTTTGGAATGCCCTCTTCATGCACCGCTCTCCTAGCACGGTGGAAGCTGCCAGCCCATTCAGGGAATGCAGCAGGACTCTAAAGTCACAAAGGAATGAAAATAAGAGACACAGATTGAAAGTTTTGGTTCAAGGGTTCAAGTACAGTGAGTGTAATGTCTAGGAAAACAGGGGAATTCTCATACCCTCTGCAAGGGCCAGTTAAAGGCAAATCTTTCACCTGTGGGTCATTCAGTCATGCCTACTAACACTGAACACCATTTCCTCAGAAAGAGGAAGGGGTTGCTATCTCCTTCACAGCACAGATGGAGATAGATTTTGGTAGCAAGCAACATACTAGAGTTTTGTTTGGTCAACTGAAGAGCAGAGTAGAAGGGAGAAACAGGACACAGCAGCCTTTCTATTTAAAAAGCTAACAGGTGAACTTTCTATGCCCACAAGAACTCATGCAGAGCTACAACAAATATAACGTAGAGGCAAAAAGATGAAGTTAGGTCAATTCAGAACAGAAATAACTATGCCATAAAAATAGGCAACGCTTCCTAAAAGCCACATTGTAAGAAGTCATTTTTTTAACGGGCAAACGGGACCTCTAGCGAGCAGCCTCCCATCCCACTGTATCTGCAAATCATAGAATAGCTGAGGTTAGAAGGGACCTCTGCAGATCATCTAGTCCAACCTCCCCATTCAGGCAGGGTCACCTCAAGCAGGTTGTTCAACAGAAGTGCCKGTGTTTCAGTTTGTGCAGATTGCCTCTCATACTCAATACACACTCAGCAACCCGCTACCGAAAAGAATTACAGTTCAGGAACCCAGGGAAAACAGATCTACAAACTACTTCTTTTTTAAGTGGATCTCTTTTCAAAGCCAGAAAACATAACTAATAGTCAGCAGCACAGTCACTCAAAACAGCACTAGGTAGTCAGGACTGCGTGCTCTCTTTGATCAGCAAGATCATCCAGGACTAATGCAAAGCATCTGTCTACCTCATTAACACCTCAGTACTCCATAGAGGCAGGTCCTCGTGCCCGTAAGGGGTCCTCAGAGTGACACTCAGAGCTAACTGCGTCCCCTTTGTCTCCAGTGCACACTGTGGTCACCCCCACACATCATTCTTTACCTGCACAGAAGTCCTCTTCCTCTTCATGTTGGTACGCCTGTTCTTGAACAAGAGTCTTCCTGTAAATTCTTCCCCCAATCCTTATCAGGGTGGGACGTAGAACATCCATGGCGCTCCTCTTCCTAATGATGGCACACTACAGAAAAAGAAAGATAGCTCTGCCAGTTTATACCAAGGTCAGTTCTGAGGTTTCCCCATGGATTATTTCTAATGGGCATCGGGGAAGCAAGGAGGAAGCTCAGCAGTAAAGACTGAGCTACATCCAGAAGTGCAGTAAACTTCCAGAAGAGCAGTAACTCTTTCTGTGTGTACGTACAAGTGATTTCTAAAACATAATACCTTATCAGAACTTACATGGCTCAGTTAGATTTTCTCAGAACTTACAAATGTGCTTATAGTCAACTCAGAAAACACAATTAATTAAAAATAGGAAATTTAAGCAATATAATAAGTGTAACAAAACAGTGGATTCGACCCCCTTTAAGAAGATCAGCAACTGATTGCCACTCTCCCCGAAACCCACAATCTTTAATTGAAACTCACTGCAATCTGAACTAAATGGGCCATTTTAATATGATTCCAGACAGTTTCTCCTCCTCGTTATTTTTCATAGCTGAAGTATCAGCTGCAGGTGAAAGAAACTATAGGTTCTCACAAGGAATCCTCCAGAACACTGACCTCTCTCACAGATTCTGTCATCCTGCACCAGTTTCCTCTAAAAACGTAGCCCCAGCCACTCGCAGCTTGTCTCCGTTTAAAGAGAGAAACTTCCCACCACCACCACACTTCTTATCAAGAGATGTTGAGTACTCCCACTTTCTCCCGCTCCAGGAGACCATTCCTCTTCCCTGATAAAAACTATGGCTCAAGGCCCTAACATCTGAAAAGGGTCACGTTGAAGTGGGAAAAGAGTGGGGAAGACAGCTGGGGCCAGTTACTCCTCCAACTGTCGCATCTCCAGCTGCCAAGATCCTAAACACATTGGGCGGGGGGGAGGGGGGCAAGGGTGCACACATGCACCTGCAGAATGAAGTGAACCGTGCATGGAAGAGGACGAGGTGGGAACAGTGGAGAAAGGGAGAGCCTYCTGGGCACAGTTTTGCTATTTTGCATGGCTAAGGCAAAATAAAATAGCTTTATAGAGCTGATTTAACTGCCCATGTGATCTGTTTTGTAACAGCCTAGAGAAGGATAAACCATCGTGTTCCCATGAATCTATCCCTTAAAGATATTAAAATATTAAAAATGATTTAAGCCTAACGTAACACTTCTGCAACACCTCAGTGTATTGCATCATGCGGTCCTTGAACTGCTTAAAGCTTAGGCAGCACTTTTTTCACTGAAACAAGAAGTTCACCATGAAAAAATATGTTAAGCTTGAGACATTCCCCACCCTCCCCTACACTTCTGGCAGTCACTGCAAACTAAACATTAGAAATACGGGACACASTGTTCCACCCAAGAGAACATTTTCCAATGTAAAAGCAGTAGGATGATCCAAAGAACTGACACTGTCACGTGTCCAGATGCTTCTGATTTCCTCCGTAGTTGGGGCTCACCAAAAATGCTCATCGTGGGTATTTCAGGTTACCTTTCTGTTTGTAAAACGTGATTTTTTTTTTTTTTTTAAGAAGACAAAAATCCTCAGGAAAAAATCTACCTTCCTCGGAAAGTTTACTGAGAGAGAGAAAGAGAGAGAAAGAGAGAGAAAGAGAGAGAAAGAGAGAGAAAGAGAGAGAAAGAGAGAGAAAGAGAGAGAAAGAGAGAGAAAGAGAGAGAAAGAGAGAGAAAGAGAGAGAAAGCAGAACCTGCCCTTAACACTGAGCTTGCCCCAGGCGGGCTATCAGGCCGGCGGCCGTTGGCGCAGGCGCGCGGGGCCGTTACCGACCGTTGCCGCCCCCACCCACCCCAGGGCGCCACGCGCGGGGGGGCGGGGCGAGAAGGGAAGGGAAGGGAAGGGGCCGCGCGCGGCGGCGCCCGCCTGCCCGCCCCAGCATGCACCGCGAGCGCGAGCACGCGCGCCGCCTGCGCCAAGCGGTGCGGGCGCCCAGGTGAGGCCGGTGGGGCGGCAGCGGGAACGGGAACGGCAGCGGGAACGGGAGCGAGAGCGTCACTCACCGGGAGGCCGCTCGCTACGGCAGCCGGGGAGGGGCCATGGCGCGAGGAGGCGGGGAAGCGCAGGGAGSAAGCCGGCGCGGCGCGGTGGGGAAGGGCGCAGGCGCGGCGGCGGGGTTGACGCAGGCGCACTGGTGCCACCGAGGCTGCCACCCCCCAGCAGCGGTGTGGGCAAGAGGCGCCGTGGCGCATGCGCAGGACAGCCACACCCCCCCAAAATGGCCGACGGCGATGGTGYCGTGCCGCGCGACTTCCCCCCCTCCCCCCGCTAAAATGGCGGACGGCGATGGCGTCGTGCCGGGGGTAGGCAGGGCCCCGGCGCCGGCCTCCCTCGCTGCGCCGCTCCCCTCCCGTCTCCCCGCCTGCCTTTGTCTTTCTCCTGCCGCCGCCTTCCCGCTGCGGCTGCGAGCCCGGCGAAGCGCCGTGCCCTCGCCCCRCTGCCGGCTCGGGGCACCGGCTGCCGCCCGCCGCCTCGGTGGGCCTCGTGGCACCGGCCGAGCCCCTCAGAGGCAGATCCTCGTGATTGAGCAATTAAARGGGGTTTTGCAAAGTTTTGAGGCTTTAATCCTTCGGGTTTGTGGCAGGTCGCGTCTTTGCTCCGTGGTCTCTATCCAGAGCTGCGCTCCCRCTAGGCTCCTGCGGCGCAGGAGAGGGAAGGAAACCCGCAGCAAAGCTGTCCTTTGCGTAAGGAAAAGCTTGCTGCTTTTGTCTTTTTTCCAACAAGAAAACGCCGCAGGGATAACTCGGGTATTTAATCCGACCCTGGAGCAAACCCCCAGCACCGTGCTGGGGAGTACGTGGTGGTTTCACTTCACAGGGTCGCTCACCCCGCCGCCTGTGAAGAGCGGCGCGCGTCTAACCCCGCCGACCCTGCGCGTCACCCAGAAGCGTCTAAATACGTTTTCAGCAAAACACCAGCTTGTTCCAGAAYGTGTCGCTGGGCATGCCAAAGCCACGTGAAAGGTTTCTTTTTCACAGGCGTGCTTCTTCGCAGTCTCCTGCGTGCCTCGGAGTGAGCTGCTGTGCTGTTTTCTGTTATACGCAGTAAATGAAACAACCTTGACCTTATATGACAAGCTTTTAAAATCCATTTTCTCCGCTAAAGCCTTGTGCCATCCAAAGCCACTGTCTGCATAGCCTAAAAGGTCTGCAGTAATGTATTAAATAGGTAGGAAAAGTGGGAAGTGCTTATAAGTGGTTTGCAGGAGTAGCAAACACTGACACTTCTAAATGCCAAGTGGTAGCTTTTATTTTTTATTTTTTTAACAGATAAGTATTTGGCAAATTTTAAGCACCCTTATGATAAAGGATACAGACGTTACCTCTTAAATTCAGGCTGAGAAAAGGATATGCAAGAGGTGACTGGATCAGCAGTTCTAGGTCAAATTCAGTATTCTGAAAGCAAAAGGGCATCTGGAGCAACACACAGAGCAGTTGCTGCAAGTATGACCTGGTGTTGCTTCATATAGGAAATGGCATTGGAACTGGCAGTCCTGCGGGTTTCCAGGTTTTATGAGGGAGCAGGATTTTTTCCGTGCTTATACCCCTGGAAACAAGGCCAAAAAAAAAAAAAAAAAATCTGTGTGCGTCTGTAGGGAGTGGGAAAACAGCCAAGCAGCTGAAGGCCAGTGAATTCAGGTCTGTGACCTGTGCCAGGTTATTTTTATGCACTCCAATGATCCTGCTAAATTCCCAGGCCCCCTTGTCCAAGGGTCAGAGAATGGGTTACCTTCCGTTTCTGGGTGCCACCGCGTGGTGCAACAGCTAACTGCAYCCATCCGCAGAGCCTGGGGGAGGTCTCGGTGGTGCTCCTAGCTCCAGGTGTCCCAAACGTGAGAGGCTACCTTCAACCACTCGCGGGTGCTGCTGAGGCTGCAGAGCGGGGGTGGCAGCCTTTCTTTTTGGCTCCTTCTGAACCCTTTCTTTGTCTGCTGCGAAATAACGTAYGTGGTCTCTGGCTTCGTGCCCTCTCCTTTAATGTCTCTCTGTGAGCAACTCATTGGGAAACTCCAGCTCAGCTGCTGGAACGGATGTGTGCAGATCCCTGGGCTCAGCAGCGGTGCCCTCCCTGCACCTGGGCCCTTGCTCCTGGCTGCGGAGGACGTCGCCGCCCACGCAGCGTGTTTGAGACAGGGATGCGGGGTGACGCTTTGTAACCTCGTTCGTGCTGATAAGCACCAGTCCACTTGACACCCAGGCCCAGAATTACGGAGCGTCACTGCCAAGACGCACTTCCTGACTCYGCTTTGCTTCCTTTTCATTGTTTCAGGCTAGGACGGAGTGAAATGGCAGCTTCTTCTTCATCCTCTTCAGCTGGCGGAGTCAGCGGCAGCTCTGTTACGGGATCCGGGTTTAGCGTCTCGGACCTGGCGCCACCCCGAAAAGCCCTCTTCACGTATCCCAAAGGAGCCGGAGAGATGCTGGAAGGTGATTGCGCTGGCTGACTTCTAGCCCCCTTCCCSACTCTTCCTGTTGCGCCGAGAGCTTTGCCAAGCTTGGGACCTCAGTGCCATTTTAGACTGTACCTGGCAAAAGCTGGAGGGAAGAAGGAAACACTAGGGCTAGGGTAGGTCAGGTAGGGCTAGGGTTTTCCCATGGCCTGACTTGCAGCCCCAGTTCCCCCTCCCTCCAGTTACTCACCAGGAAGTGACTTTTCTCGCAGTCACATGGTTTTTAGATCTATGCAACACTTCAGATGAGGAAGCGATATATATTCTACCTGAAAGGGAACATGTCAGTGTTAATCGTTCATTGTTAGCTAATCCTTTGATGTCAGGCTGGAATTACTGTAAAGACAGCCCAGGCAGTTTTTTTTTTTTTTTTTTTTTTTTTTTTTTTTTTTTAAGCAGAACATGTTCTGGGGTTGAATTTGACCAGGCTCATACAGAAGACAGCTTACATCTCTGCTAGCCAGGAACCAACAGGCTTGCTTCGGCCTCAGCTCGAATTAAGACCTTGCCGCCGAGGTCTGTGAGAGTGGCACAAAGGGCTCTCTCAGAGATAAAGGCTCTTGACGGGGAAGTTTACTTGCAGGCAGTTCTTGCTGTCTGGCCCTGCGGCACAAATGCAGCAACAAAAGAGGGCTAGACCTCTCTAAATTTTCCAGGCTGAGCATGTTCGCCTCTTGAGGTCACTCCTGTCTGGGGTGTTTTCCTGGGGAAGAGACGCTTTTCTGATGCCTGAGRGAGGCTTTCTTCCAGAGCTGTTATCCACCTGCAGCTAATGCGTAGAGCCRCCCAGAGAGGACCAGGACCCCAGGCCAACACAGCATCTTGCCTTTGGGTACCCCAGCCATGCCGCCTGCTTGGTTAGGGTTGCCTGAGGAAGGGCTCAGAYTAAGAGACCCAAATGTGTTGAGACTGCATGTTCCCATCTGAGCAAGGTTACCTCTGTCTGAAGTGCACGTGGTCTGCATGGGGGAGGAAGGAAAGCCGTCGAGATGACATGTTGAGCCAGAATCTGTCTGCTCGTCTTGAACTTCCTGTGCCGCATTTTTGACTGTTGAAGCCCAGAGTTCATTCRGATGGCTAGGGCTGGTACATGGATGTGCAGTGAGACATGCATCAGTTGACCATGGCCCTCTAGCTCAGAAATAACTGTTCCAGTAGATATGTGACCAGAAAGATGAGCTATGAACRTGATCTCACAGCACAGGGCAGCTGCGTACTGATCACACTGTTGCAATGAAGGTTGTTATACGTTAGAGTCCATATGCCAGTCTGTTGAAGTAATTATGACTAAAGACTTGATGAGCCCTCAGAACAAATTTAAAATAATGAAGTACTTCATGTTACCAAGTAGACAGGCAACCGTTCTTCACGAGAGCCGTTTAGGCTAGATGGCCCTGCTGAAGGCRAGTGGGGTGTCAGAGGAGAGGAAATGTAGCTGTCTCTCACACTGGTAATGAGTRTTTAAGTAGTATTTGTTAGGTTTGGAAACAGCACAGTGCAGCATTAGTGTAGTATTTCAGTAGTTTGCAAGAAGATATTCTGGTCATGGTGAAACTCTGATTATTCCCTATTACCTGGAGTTCAGCTTTGGGATTGGATCGTCCAGACCCAGTGCCAGGGTCTGTTGCTACCAGTAGTCTTTGAAATTGCTTTTCTTTGTTATCTTTACAGCATGGAGCGTTTATCTGCTTTTGCCTCAGACCAACCTGCTTGCCAGTAAATGGCAGTTCACTTCTCTTGGGTGGCAGCAACAGTTTAACTCCTTTCCTGTCACAGTAAGCTTTAAGTTAGCGTTTTAACTTCTGAGATAAAGGTGATATAGCCGTTCTTTCCTCAGGCAGTTAAGAGTGGGCTAGCTGGTTTCCTTTTCAAAAAACCCCTACTAACAGACTGGGTTTTTTTAATTCATATTTCAACTATCTCACTTTTTTTTTTTTTTAATAAATCCTCGGGGCGGGGGGGTTAGAGGAAAAAAAGTAGCATARACCACATTAGTATTTGGCACACCGTTAGGTGTGTGTTTCAGATTGCTCTATTTCCAAGATAGCTGTGTGATCAATTACTGATTTAGATTGTAAGACACAAACTATTTGAAATCCCTTATGCAGGGTTATGGTCTAAGCCTGTGGGAATCATAAAGCATCATGAGGACACAAACATCTGAGTCCTGAGGGAATCAGATTGTTGTAATATTAGCTGTCTTCCGCTTAGCTTACCTTCTATTTRAAATGGACTAATATTGATTGACGGAGGGAACGTGCCTTAGTGTTTGTAGATTTGCAACCTTACTGCAAGCAAAACCTCTGTGCCAGTCTGACAGCGCTATACAAATTATTCAAGCGAATTAAAAAAATGCAGTGGCAGAGCACGATCATTCACGTGCCTCAGAGAGGCCAAGGCTTGAATAACTCAGCTGCGTCCAGCGCGCGAGAACCCCCTTCCGYGGGGCTCTGCCGGCAGCCCGCAGTCACATCCCGCGGCGCCAGCCAGCTCTTTGTATCGCTATTTGTTTGCTGCTGGCCACCACGCAGGACGTGTCGCTGTCTCTGCCCCTGCTAGGAGATTAGCTAGGGAGACCGCTCCCCCCGAACCGGGCAGGCGCAGGGATTTCAGCTACCTGCGGAAGGGCGTTCGTGCAAAGCCTCCTGCCAGGCTGGGTACGAGCGGGCACGGATCCGCTCCCAAGCCGCAGTCGTTCACCRCAGGGAGTCCTTTACAGTCATGGAAAAATTCATCCTGCTCGGGGCTGGTTTCCCTCCCTCCGTYGGAGCAGGTCCGGTGCAGCTCTTGGCCTTGCGGTTGCACCACAGAAGTTGCGAAACTTGAAACTGCATCGGTTCTGTTTTCTCTTCAAAAGCCAATACGGTTTAATTCCAGAGAGGAGATCTCGAAGCGCTCTGTGCCCGCAAGGGTTAAGCTGCTGGCACTTGTTACGTGCGAGCTTCAGTTGTTGGCTTTTCAGCGTTATTTTTAGAAACGAAGGGGGGACGTTGAGCTTTTTTGTAGAGCACTTTTTGCACATCCTCTCAGGCCGCGAGCGTCACCGACGCAGCTCCGTGCTCGTGTGCAGCAGCTGCTGCAAACCCAGCAGAGCCTCGCAGGTGGCCGTGGCCAGGGCCAGGGATCCCAAAGCTCGTGCGATCTCCGTGCCAGGGCCGCTTCACGTGAGCGGGAGCTGCCGGATCATCTTAGCGCCCAGCTGGGGAGGGCTGCCCTTGCCGGGCTGCCCTGTGCTCCTTGCAGGCCTTGCCCAGCTGCGATGCCAGAGCTGTCTTCTCGTCTGCGAGCAGGTCCCTTCGCTCAGCTCCCCGGGGAGTGGCGTTACCTCCCACGCGTGTGCTCTCCTCTGCTCGCAGCCACAGGAGACCCGGGTACGAGGTTTCCTGGGGCAGGAGCGTTACTTCCCTTGCCTCAGCCCTTTAGCCCTCGCTGTAGACTATTCAAATGAGTGCTGCTCAGGAAGGAAGCGTGGGCTAGGCGGACCAGACTTTCTCTCGGCGTGCTGTGCTGCCCGTCGCTTCCTACCTAGTGAAGAGCCGTTCTCAGAAACGACGGCTCCCAGGTTGCATGGCCGTTTGCTCACCCCAAGGGGCGCTGGGAACCAGCCAAAGCCCCGGGCGAGACTCGAATGCAGGGCCCCATGGCCTAGAGACCAAAGGGCTGCACGTTCCCAGCATGGGAGAAGGTATCTAAAGTAGCTAAATGGGGAAACCCCCGCCTCAGCCATAAAAACAGAAGGTCCGCAGCACTTAGTGAAGACTGCTAAATCATAAAGCTCTCAGGACAGATTAAACCACCTCYCTTTTTCTGCTTACAGATGGCTCAGAAAGATTCCTCTGTGAATCTGTCTTCAGCTATCAGGTTGCATCTACGTTAAAGCAAGTGAAACACGGTAAGCTCTCAAACATCTTACGTTCTAACTGCATGTTGATCAGGGACGATGCACAGAGAAAAGGCTGACGTATTTAGGGCCCCAACCACAGAAAAGCAGAATGGCCTTTTAAGTTTGTGAATTAGCATTAAGTCAGGCTATCACCCGAGTCCTGTTGCAGGCCCTGTGCAAAACGAAGGGAACCCACACAGTCTGGGTGGGAACAGGCTGTGCATTTATTTCTAAGCTTGTTTTTCCATCGCTCTGTACTGTGCTGTCTTCACAAGAGGTGAGGCCAGAACAGGAGGTTATGGGCAGGAAACGCCCATGTTCTGCTCCTGGCCCAGCACTGACTGTCTCTTTGGCCTTGGGCAAGTCACTTGATCTTACCTTTGTTTCTCTGCTGAGCCCTCATGACACTGGCAGGGTCAAATAAGGTTCCAAATGTGTTTTGAAAATGGAAGCACCACCTCTCTGCACAAATAGTGTCTGGCATGGTGTGACAGGACTGACTGCACCGGGTACCTGCCCCAGAAAGAGCCTTATGGATAGTTCAAACTTTTGCTTCCCTCCTGAGATCTTTGCCTGTGGTGTCTRTAAGCGAATGATGGGCTTGATTGCACAGCAGCTTTTATTCTCAAGGTATTGGGCAGAGCTGGAACTCGGCGCAAAACCACATCTGTTTCTGAGGGTCACATCCTTTCTGGTCTCCACCCCTTGTCAGCTAGAACAGGCGTTTCCAAGTGCTGTCTTAAACGTGAGATTTTTGCTGTCCTTCACCACTGAGGGTTCCCCACGGGAGGTCTCAGGGCACGCAACAGCTTGCAAGGCTCTCGTTACACTTTAGCCAGGATCTTGTATATCTGAACTGAAAAGCGAAGCTGAACTTCAGAGCCCTTGTTTCCGCAGTTGCAGTGTTGCTACCAGAGGCTGCTGCACAGACTGGCATCCTAATGAGCAGCAGCTTTGGAAACTGGTTTGCGGAGCGCTGATTACCATCTGTAAGAAAGGGGAAAGGCTTAAAATAAGCTCAAGGTCACCATTTTTTTGTTTGTTTGAGACTTCCCCAAAGTACCTAGTTGCAGGAGATGATGCGAGAACAGTCCCTCTTCTTAAAAACACCCATGCTCTGCTGCTGCAGGAAGCATAAATAACGTGCATTTTATGTTGTGTCTTTTGCTAGTAAGTCAGCTAGTACAGGGCCATTTTCCCAGCAGTTTGCTAATCTATTAGGTTTTCAACGGAGTCGAGAGAAAAAGGGCTGTACTGATCTCTGTACCACTTCAGCCAGTTTAATCAAACGTGGTCCTGGTGCGATAAGCATAACCAGTTTTAAATAAAGCTGAGAGCAACAAGTTGTCTTGGGGAACCCCAGGGAGGCAGCACGTTTCTCCCCTCGGTGACATTTGTGTCATTAGCATGGTCTGACTACAGAGCATTTCTTCTGCTGTCACYCAGCTCCTTCTCAAAGGTTGGACGTTAAAATGAAGAGGTCCTCACACTGCACCCCGCTCCACGTTGGGCTCTGTGCAGACCAGGCGTTCTCTAGACTTCTCTGTTTTTTTGCACCAAAAGCGTTGAGGCACAAAAGTGGCTGAAAATGTTCATGCTAAGGAAATGAAYGTCCTGCTGGTTTCGGTGCCTTATGCTAATCAGCCTTTTGCTTCCCTGATAAAACTTGAATATACGCGGCACGGGCAGGGATGGGTAAACACAAATTCAGCATCGGACGAGGCAGAAGAGTCTGTCCCTGTCCTTGCTTTCCTGTATGATCTGGTGAGGTCGTCTCACCATCTGCACCAGGGTATCGTGGTCAGATTAGTTTGGTGGGGGTTATTCTACTGTCCRTTCCCCATTGACAAGGTGAGAATTTAAATGTAATTAAAAGGTTTGCTTGCTATGTCACTGCAAACCACAGTTACCTTTGAACTTCTTGCAGATCAACAAGTTGCACGGATGGAAAAACTAGCCGGTCTGGTGGAGGAGCTGGAGGCAGACGAGTGGAGGTACAAGCCAATAGAGCAGCTCCTGGGATTCACCCCCTCCTCGGGCTGAACGCGACTGGATCACTGCTGTCAGAGAGAAGAAGAAAAGCACTCTCTGGCCTGATTTCAAAACACGCGGCCACGTATCTGGATGCTCRCAGCTGCATCAAGGGGATTGGGCTTTTAAGTTTACAGTGGGGATCCCCGTTACAGCTGTCAGTAAATTGAAATTACAGAAATCTGAGTCTTTTGCAGCATAACAACCTGGCAGGACTCGGTTTCTGTAACTTGCAAGGTAGGATCAGTTTTAAAGAAACTGGAGAATAACCCAGTTGTTTGCAGGGAAGGGAAGACTTAAAGTTTGGGCAAGACTGGGCTGGGGGAAGGCAAGCCAGTAACCTAGCCTGACCTTTCTGCAGACCTCCCAAAGGAGCGGGCAGGTTTGAAGGGCCCGGTGATCTGTCGGCAGATCCGTGGGACACGCGCGTCTTTGCCGCTCAAGCCGGGCCTCTGTYGGGCGCGGATACGAAGCGGGACAGAGAAGGCTCCTCCGTCCTAGCCGTGGTTTTTGCAAATGAATAGGAAGAAAACAGTCCTCGGTCGGTTCAGAAGGGGCAAGCGGAGACGCGTTCCCCAGTGGTCTCTCCCTGTGTTGCTGAAGCCGTTTTATCTTCACGGCTGTTGCTCTTTTGTCTGCACTGAGAGTACTGGTAGGACACTGCTCTTTAGTGCAGATGCTGTAACTTTAATACTCTTTTCCCCTTTGTTATATACTAGATTGTTCTGTGATAATAAATGGTTTCAAAGGCAGATTTATTTGTCTTTTCAAAGCTTGGTACGTGGGTCTGAAGAAAGGAACAATCGTTTATTAGGCAACATGGGGTTTTATGAAGCTTAGGGGCACCTTTGCTGTTACAATGGTAAACTTGTAAAAATGCAGTTTTGAAAAAAAAAAAAATCCTCCAAAAGAAACCAAACCTCACTTGCTTTATGCTCAAAGGGGATTGATTTAAATCAGATCTTAATCTTGGTTTAACTGAGCAAGCAGAAAACCCTYATTTAAATCCATCCATTTTAATCATCATGTTTTTCTTTTGTACTTCAGCTCTATTCTTAAGGGGAACTGGATTTCCATTTTCTGGCATAACCATTTCAACATGTTTATTTTTTACAGYCTTAGTACTACATTTTTGCTCACCAGCAGGGGTATAGGTTCTGGACTATATTTAAGCAATTGTACAATTTATTAATCTATCKAGATGCCCGATTTTTCCATTTTCATTATCTTAAACAGTGGCAACTGACTCACTCTTTATTTACCAGCTTATTTATTTTTTTTAAAAACTCCTAAATTCAGCCCTGCCACATCCGAAAGTAAGGAGGGGAAAAGYATCTAAATACATTTTCTGTTGATTGCAGTAGATCAATGTGTTCTAGTATTGAGGGCCAGCTTTCCACTCTCCAAAGCAACGGGCTGAGATTACCCTGAAACCGTTTACGGAGGTTTTCACCGAACGCTGCAGCTCAGCTGGGCCATACCCCGCGCGCCCGCCCTCCCTCCCTCCCTCCCTGCGCGGCGCAGATAATCTCATCCCCCGCTCCGGATTTACGCTGCTTCGGGCCAAGGGGGGCCTTGGCTATCGCCCGCTGACGCGGGGCGCGACGGCTTTCTGCATTGAAACTTCGCTTGGGACGGGGTTATTTCGGAAAGAGAAGCGTATTTCAATTTCAAACTTGGTTTAAACCAACTAATTTTAGCCCCKCTTGCTCCAGCCATCTCCGCTAAACCTGCCAAGAATTCCTCCGTGTCGCGAGCGCGGCGGCCGGCGCAGGAGCGCGGCGCGGGGCGAGCGCCGCTCCGGACCCTACATGGCTCGCGCGCGTGCGTGGGGCACCGAAATAGCTGGGGGCGGGGAGCGAGGAGTTCACCGTGTGCAGCCAGGCCGGTGCAAAAACATGTTGTTGTTGGTTGTTCCCTCCCTTCCCTGGCTCCGTAAACACTTTGTGCAAGGCAGGGA